>NW_016108095.1:513963-528029 GCF_001604975.1 Cebus imitator | reverse complement strand
GGGTGAGAGGTGGGGGGGCAGGTGCGAAGTGCGGCTCCCTGGCTGGGCCCCCGCAGTGGTGAGTCCCCTTCCTCCCTCCACTCTTCAGGACCCAGGGCTAGGCCCAGGCTTCCCTGAGCAGTTTCCCACAGAGGCGCCCCATTGCTGGCCAGTCTTTCTCAAGCTCCCCCAGTGTGAGAAGTCAAGTTTGGGCTCTTCGGAGGGCCCCAGGTCAGCCGAGAGCGGCTGCGCTGGACATGTCCTATGTGACTTCACCCAGCCACCCTTCAAGCACTGCAGAGAAGCGTCACTGCCCGGCCAGTCCCTTGAGGCATGGTGTGTTCTGGGATGGCAGCTTCCCGGCCCCCCCCTCACCGACAACTGAGCTCACCCCGGTTTGCTCACACTCAGGTGGAGGTCTGCGACGCAGAGGCGTGATTGTGTGATGGTGACTGGGCATGGGTGGCACGTGGCCTGCTAGCCTCCAGCAGGTCAACAAGGCCTTCCTGTGCAGAGGGAACCCCAGCCGCCTGGATTCTGCCAGAAAGCAGATGCCAAACCTGCCACCTCGACGGAGAGACGGTGCTGGGAGCTGAAGGCGCAGGGAGCAGCACCCAGAGGCTCCCAGGGGTGGCAGTGGGTCCGTCTGCTCCCAGAGGCACTGGCTCCCCTGAGAGGTGAGCGTGGCAGGACAGGGCCAGCGGTGCAGAGACGGAGTGAGGAGGCAGTGTTGCCACCGGAGCCACAGGGCAACTCCCACAAAGCTGGTCGTGGTCCACGTGGTCCATGTGGTGCACAGGTCCTGCCGGCCGGCTCCTGTCTCTAACATAAGCACCGCCACTTATGTCAACCCTGACTTTAATAAAATGAGCCTATAGTCGAAGCAAAAAAAGCTAAAACATTTTTTCTTTATTAAATACCTGATTTATTAAAATTTACATGTGTATTTGTTGCAAAGTGTGATGAGGAGTCAACAGAAATTCAGGCACAAAAATAGTTCATAATCAGATACAATCTGGGCAGCAACCAGATGGCCATGATGCGCCGAAGGAAAAGCGTCAGCCCGAAGATCTCGGCCCGCTAGAGAAGAACGTGTTTGCATCTTCTTCACATGACTGACAGCGGGCATCAGACCATGTTGGCATTCAGCTTCCTGGATACATTTACAAGCGTGACTAACAGTTTTATTTCAACATGTGAGTATTTACGTTATACCAGAAATGACATTATTTGCAATTATTTACATTTTCGGATTTTTAAAGAAATGTTGATGTTGACTTCAACATGGGAGTGGTTTGGCAGCTTTTCAAAATTGTTTTAGGGAAAACGAGAGCCAAGGCCCTGAAGACCCTGCTCCAGCCGCCCCTGCACACAGCCCTGACAGGAGACGGCACCAGAGCAAGGCGGGTCCTGACAGCGTCAGGGGTAGGTCCGGCCTGGGCAGGGAGGGGGAACCAGGTCCCTCGCTCCAGCCGGGAGCCACAGTTGAGGCAGCTGCTGTGAGGCAGACATTTCCGGCTGAAGGAAATGTCTGGTAGGAAAGGCCGGTGGGGGGTGAGGGGGGCAGAGAGTGGGTAGACAGCCAGGGAGGAGTTGGAAGTAAGAGGACGAGAGTGCCCCCGTCACGGCCTGGACCACGGTCCTGGACCACCAAGCCACGGCCTGGACCACGGTCCTGGACCACCAAGCCACGGCCTGGACCACGGTCCTGGACCACCAAGCCACGGCCTGGACCACGGTCCTGGACCACCAAGCCATGGCCTGGATCACGGAGCCAATCCTGCCACCAAGCCATGGCCTGGACCACAGACCCGATCCTGCCACCAAGCCATGGCCTGGACCACAGACCCGATCATGCCACCAAGTCATGGCCTGGACCATGGACCTGATCATGCAGCCCGGAACCCCCTCCGACTTCCGACATCACTGCAAGGTCCTTGGGAGGAAGCTGTGCCAGCATGTGCTGGGCACACGGGGCTGGCACAGAGAGGCAGAGGGCTCAATGAGGAGGTCGTTCCTTGTGGCTCATGGAGGGCTCTGGAGCCATTTCCACGTGGCACTCAAACTGCTCACCAGCTCTGGAAGATGCAGGGCGTGATCTCCAGAACTGCACCCTCATCCAACATAACCAAGGCACCAGGACACAGGGCTGACATCGCGCCCTCCACTTGGGGCAAAGCTCATCACTGCAGGTGAGCATGCAGGCGCCGGGATGACTCCCACATCCAGAAGTTCCTGCCAGTCTCCAACAAAGACCAAAGCCCACAGACCTTTAAAGCAAAGCAGTAGGTGGGTAAAAGAAAGAACCTGCGGCCCCTGCCCAGGCCCTCCCCATGCACCCATGTGCCCTGGCCTGGGCAGGAGGAGCAGCTCTGAGTGACCTGGACATGGGAAATGCCTGCTGAGGGTTCTGGGATCCAACAGCCAGAGCTAACACGGCCACTCCAGGAGCCTGTGCGTTCTGCGTTTCACTAAATCCAATGGCTTCTTTCCAGGAGCGCTGCAGCCTGGCTGCCCTCCAGTTAGGGGGTTATCTTCGCCTCCTGCTGAGTGTCTGTGTTCTCACTCCCACGCCCACCGGGTGACCTGGCCACTCAGTGACAAAGTCCTTCACTTGTGGGGTCCTCAGTGCCTTCCCGTTGGGGTCACATCAGCCCGGTGTTCCCCCAGAGGCACAGGCCAGGCAGCAGGGGTGAGGCGTCAGGACCATATCCAGGCCTGGCAGAGGAGGCGGCAGCCCCAGTCTGCAGCCGAGGGCCAAGGAGCCCAGGGGCCCAGCTCCAACGTCCAGGTCTGAGCACCAGGGTGCAGTGGGATGGGGCTCCCGGAGAAGAGGCTGCCTGCCACACCAGCCTCCTTCAGAGGTGGGGACAGGGTGCTGCAGGCCCTGTGGGGCCCACAGAGAGAACTCAGGGACAGCTGGCTGAGTCCACACTCTGTGAGACTCCTCCTCTCCAGCTCCGGGGCCTCCAGCCCACCTTGAGCTTCCAAACACTCAAGGATGGGGGAGGCTGCACCCAACTACTGACTTGGTGTACCAGAGTGGGCCCTAGAGTGGGCATTGTGAACAAGGTTGGGCTGCCTGGCTGGACGCAGGGGGTCTGCCCAGCACCTGCCCCACTCCCAGCCTCAGGCTTCAGTGCTCACCTGGCACCCAGGGAGCTGAACCCCCGCACCTCCTGCCAGGCCAGAGTGAGGGTCCAGGTGACTTCATCCGGGAACTGAGTGCTGGGAATTCAGCTCCCTGGGCACACTGCCCCCTGCGAGTCTGCAGTCAAAAGCCTCCTTCAAGCCAGGAGCATTTATTAAGCGCCTACTGTGTACCCGGCCGGCCACACGGCCCTGAAACCTCCCCTCTCCTGTGGGAGGGCTGGGGCGGCCAGGGAAGGTGAGATTCGCCTCCACCCCCCTGCCCCTTTGCCGAGCTCGGGGCTGTCCTGGCTCTTCTCCGGATCGCGGCTCCACTGGGGGTCCAGGGCTCACCCTGGCGCTGAAGAAAGCCCCGGTGGAGCCTGTGAGGCAGGAAGAAGTCGCCCAAGAGCCCCAGGACCCCCAGGACCCCGCTGGACCGCGGGAGGGCGGGGCCCTGTGGGTCTCTGACGCCTCCAGGTGGGGATGAGGCACAGTCGCTGCCCGCTTCCCGCCCTCTACGCCCCCCGCGATTCCGAAAAACCCTCGCTCGGTGGAGGGCACCCCCCGTCGGCGCCGCCCCCTGCCGCGGCCCCGCCCCGCGCGCCCCCGCCCCCTGCCGCGCCCCCGCCCCCTGCCGCGGCCCCGCCCCCTGCCGCGGCCCCGCCCCCGCTGCCCGCCCCGCCCCCTGCCGCGGCCCCGCCCCCTGCCGCGGCCCCGCCCCCTGCCGCGGCCCCGCCCCCGCTGCCCGCCCCGCCCCCTGCCGCGGCCCCGCCCCCGCGCCCCGCCCCGCCCTGCCCGGACGCCTCTGCAGAGGCCACCCCTGGACTGCGGCAGCCCCGCCCGGCGGCCTCGGGGGCGGGACGGGGGCGGTGGGAGCCGGCGAGGGGGTCGGGCCGCCAGTGCTCTCGGGGCGCCGGCTCGCCCATCGACCCTCCGAGCCCAGGGTGGGCGCAGACCCCGGGGCTCCCCGCGGCGGCCACACGCCGGCTCCGCCCCCGGTGTCTCCCCCGGGAAGGGGCGACGTGCCCGAGGCGCAGGGTCCGGATTCGCCGCGCAGTCCCCGTGACCCCCGCGCCCCCCGTGTCTCCCGCGTCCCCCGCGCCCCCCGTGTCCCCCCCGCGACCCCGAGTTCCTGCCCGTCCCCCGGCGACACTGCGGCAGCGGCGGGCGGGCGGGGGCGGGCAAGGGCCGGGCGCGTCGCCATGGAGCCCGGGCGCGCGTAGCCGAGCCCAGCCCAGCCGGGCCGCGGGGCGCGGAGGAGGCTGCTCGCTGGCACGGGGGCGGGTGCGCGGCGCGGCCGCAGGATGCAGGCCATGGACACGGCCGCGGCGGATCTCTACGAGGAGGACGGCAAAGACCTGGACTTCTACGACTTCGAGCCGCTGCCCACCCTCCCCGAGGACGAGGTGAGCCCCGGACCCGGGCTGGGGGACCTTCTGCCGCCGGGGGGTCCGCGGAGAGCCCGGAGGATGGACCCGGGAGGGGCCGCGGCTCCAGCCGCCCCAGGCCCTCCTTTGGGTCTTGGCCGAGGGGGTCCCACCGCCATCCTCGATTTCCTCCGGGAGGGAACAGAACCCCGAGTGCGCGCGGGACGGCGGCGGGTGGGTACCCCTGAGGAAGTTCGCGCTCGGCGGCTCCTGATGGGAACCCTGGCGGGACCGTGTGGAGGAAGCCAGGGGGCGGTGGGGGGTCTCCTTACCTCCCTGCCGGGCCCAGGAGGCCGGCGGGGCTCAGTGCAGCGGAGCCCAATCAGGCGCCGCTCAGGAGTTGCGGGAGGAGGCCCCGGAGCTGAGGTTCAGGATGACCGCCCTCCCCCGCAACCGCGAGACTGAGCTGCTTCCTGCTCTCTGGCTCCGCGGGCCTTCGCCCAGGACCCCGCTACTCTCCAGGGCACAGAGGGGCTCTGGCTGCCATCTGCATACCCTGGCACTTCTTCTGCTCAGGGACGACCCACCCCGCAGCACCCACTGCCCTGACTGGCCTGAGGCCAGACCCCTCCTGGGCTGGGTCTGACCCTGTAGCTCAGCTCTGGCTTGGCTGGGTGGAGTGGACAAGCCAGGCCCGGCGGCGGCATGGCAGGTGGCCCCTGGGAGATGCAGCCGCTCCCGGAGGGACCCTCATCCTTTCCGGGGTCCAAGATCTGCCAGGCCTCCAACAGGCAAGAGCCAGACGCTGGGCATCTGTGTGTGTCTCTGGTGACGGCATCGTCACCTGCAGCCTTTGGTGGAATGCTGCGGCGCTCTCTTTAAACAGCTGGCCAGGCAGGGCTGGAGCAGGGCATGTGGGCAGCAGAGTCCCAGGCCTGACGCCCTTGCAGCCCCCACCACTGCCTGGATAGCAGGCTCTGAAGGGACCGGGAGTTTCTGCTGCAGAGGCACCGTCCTCTGGGAAGGTTCAGCATTGGCCCCAGGAGGCCCGCTGCCTGGCCACCTAGAAACCACTGAGGCTATGCGGGGGTTGGCACTGCCCCCGCCCCCACTGTGGCCTGGATTTGGTGCCTTTGAAGGCTGTAGAGAGGAGCAGCCGGGGAGTCAGTGAAGCTTCAGAGATCACCGCAGCTCCGACTGAGCAGGAAGGGCATGCTCTGCCTACAGCCTTCAGAACCCTCCAGGACACATCCCAGAGCATCTGTCAGGAAGCCGCCTCCCCATCACTCTGGGAGGCTGCCCCGAGGATGCGGCTCTTCCCACAGCTCCTTCACGCACCAGGGGTCTGAGCCTTGAGGGCCACCCCGCGCCACACACGGAGGCAGCAGCCGGTGCCACATACACAGGTACACAGAACACGCAGCACCAGCCGTGAGCCCAGGTCCTGACTCGGAGCCACACGCCGTCTTTGTGCTCACGCCGCACACCCTCCCCCGCCCCCGACAGCAGCATCGTCTGGCTGGCC
The DNA here is from genome assembly GCF_001604975.1 of Cebus imitator. NCBI lineage: Eukaryota > Metazoa > Chordata > Mammalia > Primates > Cebidae > Cebus > Cebus imitator. The sequence continues at coordinate 522,026 of NW_016108095.1, read as the reverse complement.
GATAGCTCCCACACTGCGCAGAGCTGGGCTGCGGGACTCCATCACGTGTCGGCCACCGAGGCCTCCAGGTGAACTGCGACGCCACCAAGTTAGCAGCGTGCATGGGAACGTTCTCGCGGGCCCTCCACGACACTCCTGTAACTCGGCAGGGTCCAGGCCCGACCCCGTGCCCAGCACTGAGCCCGCCACGTTGAGAACCTCCCCGCGTTCGGACTCTGCTTTCTGTGCATGTGTGGCTTGGAAGTTTCTGAAATCTCCATCGGGGCACGTGCCTGCGCCTGACTTGCACCAGAAAGTGGTGCTGGGTGAGGGGAGGGGGCCGCAAGGCTGCATCACACCCCAGGGGCAGCAGCAGGAGCCCCCGAGAGTGCCAAGGGCATGGGGCAGCTGCAGGGAAAGCGTGGTGGCGCCAGGCCCAGGACACACAGAGGCTGCATAAGATGTGGGAACTCACTTATTCTACAGCTAATTATAACGGCTGGCTCCACAGTGGGGTCAAGAAAGAGACCCCAGTGGACACCTACCGGAGCCCCTGGAGTGTCCCTCCTTTGACATGGCCCCAGAGAAAATCCACACAGCTGCTGAACGTGGGAAAGATATTTGCTTATTGCAGTCAGGGAGATGCAAAGTACACCCCCCGCGAATGCCTTCCCAAGACTGCCAGGCTGGCGAGAACTGAAGAGCGGGCAGCGGCGTGTGTTTGGCAGGGACATCACAGCAGCTCTCCCTCGCGCTGGTGGGAGGACAAACGGAGCGGCATCTTTGGAAAACAGCCCGGCACTCGCTGGTGAAGTGGAAGGCACCAGTGCCCTGTGTCCCAGCAGCTTCACTGTGGTGTGGGCCTGAGACACGTGGACGTGCATGTGTGAGCGCTCTCTCAGCCGGAACCCGCCAGACCATCAGCAAGTGGGCTGGCAGGTCCTGGAGGCTGTGGCCACCTGCGGGCAGCACCATTGGGTCAGTACAGCACACAATAGATGGAAAGATGTTTGTGGGAGTAATGCAAGGAGGGCTTCCTGGAGGAGGTGTCCTGCCCAGATTCCCATGGGATTTCAGCCACTGTGGACAGGGGTGTGCGATCTGAGGCAAAACACCGCAATCCAGCAGAATAGCGGCTGCAGAAGAGACACACAGGTCAGGCAGCCAGGCTTGAGGGATGGGCGCTGCTGGCCGCCCCCTGGGAATTCAGACGAGACAAAGAGGGTGCACCGGTTTGGGTGCCAGAACAGGACAGGTCCCAGGTCCCTGAGGGGCAGGCAGCACTGTCACCCCTCCCAGAGTCCGGGAAGTGCCTCCAGAACCTCCTGTGTGCCGATGTCAGGCTGGGCTCCGAAGCTGAGGCTGGACTGGACGCAGAGGCTACCTGGGGGAGCACAAGGCTGGGGGTCCTCTGCAGGGGAGAGGACAGTCCCACTGCAGGGTCCGTGTGACATCTGGGCCAGGACGAGCTCAGAGCACAAGGCACCTCGGGGGCCAAGGTGGGTTTGTGGTGAGGGCCTGGCAGTGTGCAGAGAGCTGTCAGCAGGCCTGGGAATTGGCAGCCAGCCCTCCCAGCAGGGAATGGAGTTTCATATTGGTCCTGTTAGAATCCCAGGGCCAAAAAAAATCAATTGGTCACCAGACAATGTATTTGAAATGTGCCCAGTGACCCAGACGTCCCTGTGTAACCCTGGCTCAAAGTCTACCTGAGCAGGGTGGGGGTGGGGGGCTTTCTGAATGCACAGAAGCCCCACATGGGGACATGCCGGGAGATAGGGGTCCTCGGTGGGAAGTATGCCTTCCCCTCTGAGGTGCAGGGACTGGCTGATGTTCTGCTGCCCTGGAGAGCTACCCAGACCTGGGGGTTCACGTACACCTGCCTCCCCAAACCCCTCCTCCCACCTGGGATAAGGTGGAGTCTGTGGCTGCACAATTGCAAAGTGGGGACCACTCCTGCCCTGCAAGAAACAGATCTTAGGGGGTCCCTGCTCTCAGACCTACCCCACGGCCCACCCAGGCACGTGTTGCCGGGGATGGTGAGGGGCAGGTTGGGAGGCCGGTGGGCTGGGCCGGGCCATGAAGACCCCTCTGGACCTGCCCAAGAAGCTGGATCTGTGCCAGCAAACGTGTCACTGAAGGCTGGTCAGCCACAAGGTCAGACTGTATTGCAGGAGAGGCTGATGTGTGGGAAGTCACAAGGCTCCGTTCTGCCGTGGGGCGCTCATGGGTGCTGGGCAGGTGTCTGCTGGGGTGTCGGCGGGAGGGGGCACTGGGCAGACGGATAGGCGTCTGCCCGCCGAGGCCGAGTTGCTATTCACAGCACATCACCTCCTTCCCCGGTGTCTGCCACAGCCCATTAAACTCCTGCCAGGGCCACTCCGCAGCCCTGCAGCCCAGCTGGGCTTATTCCACTTGAGCATGAAGCCTCCTGGCCCACTGGCAGCGAGGCTGAGAGCCCCAGGGTCTCCGAGGCCCCCTCTGGAGGCGACGACAGGATGCCCAGATGGCTCCCAACCTTGGGGGTGACGTGGGGGTGTCTGCTGCAGTGCGGGTAGGGTGCCCACAGACCTGGGGTCCCTCGGCTGGTGAGTGCCACCTGAGCCTCTCCGTCTCTCGCCCTGGCCTCTTGGACCCGTCCGACCCCTGCCCCTCACTTGTCCAACCACTGTGGATTTGGGCACGCGGCTGGGGGGTCATTCCTCTCACCTGTGTCAGAGCAGGGTGGAGGCTACAGGGTCCAGAGTTCAGGCCTGGGAGCCCTCAGCACATGATGAGACCCCTGGGTGGCCGGAGGAGCCCGCTGGCTCAGGACCCTGTGTGAGCGGAAGCCCATGCTCTGGACAGCCGGCTCCAGAAGGGCTGAAACGGCCCTGTCCCTGAGGGGAGGCCTCAGCCACAGGCCCCATGGCGTTTGCTCCTAAAGCCACCCAGAGAATCTCCGATGGCATTTAGACACGCCCAGCTTGCATGATGCTGAGGATCCCAGTGTCTGGCTTCCCTGAGGGGGGAGGGGCTCCTCATCGCCAGGTGTCTCCCCTCCGAGCCTGAGCAGGAGGCCCTGCTGTCTGCGAGGGGTGGCCCTACAGGCACAGCCGACCTGGGCTCTCTTCCCCAGTCCGCATGTCTGGACACCACCGTGTGAGCCGGCATGCCCCAGACCTGTGGGCAACGGCCAGGCCCCACAGCGGGGCAGGGACCAGCTCAGACGTGCATCACACTGGTGCCCTTCCTCTAAGCAGCACACTCTGTGGGGTCCTCAGATGTATTCACCACTCAGTGCACGACTGTGCCCGTTTGCAAGCACGTGTGTGCACGAGCGTTGTGCTGTGTGCATATATGTGGCAGTGTACAGGAGTGTGTACATACATATGTGCCTGTGTGGGTGCACATGTGCGTGTGTGTGTGCAATGCCTGCCTGTGTGTGCACAGGTGTGCATGTATCTGCAGTGTGTGCCTGTGTGTGCGTGGGTGTGCATGTATGTGCAGTGTGTGCCTGTATGTATGCACGGGTGTGCGTGTATGCGTGCAGTGTGTGCTATGTGTGCACAGGTGTGCGTGTATGTGTGCAGTGTGTGCCTGTGTGTGCACAGGTGTGCGTGTATGCGTGCAGTGTGTGCCTGTGTGTGCACGGGTGTGCGTGTATGTGCAGTGCGTGCCTGTGTGTGCACAGGTGTGCATGTGTGCACTGCGTACCTGGGTGCACGGGTGTGCGTGTATGTGCAGTGTGTGCCTGTGTGGGTGCACGGGTGTGCGTGTATGCGTGCAGTGTGTGCCTGTGTGTGCACTGGTGTGCGTGTATGTGCAGTGTGTGCCTGTGTGGGTGCATGGGTGTGCGTGTATGCATGCAGTGTGTGCCTGTGTGTGCACGGGTGTGCGTGTATGTGCAGTGTGTGCCTGTGTGTGCACGGGTATGCGTGTATGTGTGCACTGCCTACCTGGGTGCACGGGTGTGCGTGTATGTGCAGTGTGTGCCTGTGTGGGTGCACGGGTGTGCATGTATGTGTGCAGTGTGTGCCTGTGTGTGCATGGGTGCGCATGTATGTGTGCAGTGTGTGCCTGTCTAGGTGCGTGGGTGTGCGTGTATGTGTGCAGTGCGTGCCTGTCTGGGTGCACGGGTGTGCGTGTATGCGTGCAGTGCGTGCATGTGTTGCAGTGTGTGCCTGTGTGTGGGTGCACGGGTGTGCATGTATGTGTGCAGTGTGTGCCTGTGTGTGCACGGGTGCGCATGTATGTGTGCAGTGTGTGCCTGTCTAGGTGCATGGGTGTGCGTGTATGTGTGCAGTGCATGCCTGTCTGGGTGCACGGGTGTGCCTGTATGCGTGCAGTGCATGCATGTGTTGCAGTGTGTGCCTGTGTGTGGGTGCACGGGTGCGTGGGTGTGTGTGCAGGTACACGTGTGCATTCGTGTGTTGCAGTGCGTGCATGTATTGCAGTGTGTCCCTGTGTGTACGGGTGCACGGGTATGTGCACGTGTGTGGGTGCACTTGTGTCCGTGTGTTTCTGTGTACACAGTGTCCAGGCGCCTCTTTAGCCAGCCTCACAGGAATTGCTGGGAGTTTTGGGCTCTCTCGAGTCCTGAGGAGTCCTTCGTGGTGCAGAGAGGACGGCAGTCTTGAGCCCAAATCAGAAACACCTTTGATCAGTCAGGGAACCCAGGAAGAGGGCAGGGAGATTCCCGCCATGGAAGGAGCTGGAAGGGCCTGGAAAATGAAGTCATCAAGCCCCTCCATGGACCCCCCAAGGAGAGACAGATGGGGGATGTGCCAGGACCCCAGGGACAGAGGCAGACCTGCCCCATGGCCAGGCCCCACCGGGCACCTGTGCCCTGATTCTGTTTCTTGTTGGCCTCCTGCTTTGGCTGGAATCCCTCATTCCTCTCCTGTGCCTGGGAGCCTCCTGCAGTGCCAGCCACTGGGGCAGGGTGAGGGGACTGGAGGTGGGAGGTGCTTCTCAGGACATCAGCCCCGTGGCACCTGTAGGGCCAGAGCTGCCCTGTGTAGGGGGAGCCAGGGCTGGGGGAGAAGGCGCCTCTGCCTCTTCCTCACCTGCCTGGTCCTCTGAGGCCCGTGTCCTGACCTCCACCCATGGTGCAGCACCCAGCCACCCCCTCCTGTCCACGGGGTGGAGCAGACGCTCCTGCACACGAGTCCGTCAGCTAGGGAGCAGCACCCCCAAGAGAGCCTTCAGTCCATGTCTGGCATTCATGCAAGTGTGGCTGTTCAGCCTTCTGTGTTCCCGTGAGGGTGTGTGTACCAGGTATGGGAATGTGTGTGTGTGTGTGTGTGTGTGTGTGTATGTACATGAGCATGTGTGCGTGTGGTCAGCATTAGGTGTGTGTGTGGTTGATGTAGTGTGTGGGCATATGTGTCTGAGCGTACATGCGTGTGGTCAGCGTTAGGCATGTGTGTGGATGTAGTGTGTGTATATGAGTGTGAACGTGTATGTGACAGTATGTGTGTGTGTGAGGTATGTGCATGTGCATGAGGATGTCTGTTCTAACTGCATGAGTGTGTGTGTGCTTGTGAAGTGGGTGGAACTGTGTGTGTGGCATGCCTGTGTACCAGCGTCTGCCTGCTAATATATAAGTGCGCCTGTGTGGCACGTGTCTGTGTGGGATGCATAAATGGGGATGTGTGTGTCTGTGTGAGGGTGAGCACACAATGTGTGCTAGGTGAGTGTGTGTATGCGTGCACATGTTCGTAGGGTTGGGTGTTGGTGGCAGCCATCATGATCACAGCTGAGCCCTCACGCAATCCTGGAGCCCACTCACATTTGGAGGTGAGCCCACATGGGGGCGGCCAGGCCATGTGAAGGGAACTGCCATGACTGTCCTCCATGTGAAACACCTGGAGCAAATGTCAGCAGAGGGTGTGGTTGCGTGTCGTGTGTGTCAGGGGCAGGTGTGTGTGATTGTATCACATGTGTCGGGGCAGGTGTGTGTGGTTGTGTGTTGCATGTGACAGGCAGGTGCATGTGGTTGCGTGTCTCATGAGTGTGTCAGGCAGGTGCGTGTGGTGCATGTCTCGAGTATGTTGGGGCAGTTGTGTGTGGTTGTGTGTCACATGAGTGTATCGGGGCAGGTGTGTGTGGTTGCGTCATGTGTCGGGGGCAGGTGCATGTGGTTGTGCGTTGCGTGTGTTGGGCAGGTGTGCATGGTTGCATGTCTCGTGTGTCGGGACAGGTGTGTGTAGTTGCATGTTGTGAGTGTGTTGGGGCAGGTATGTGGTTGTGTGTCTCATGTGTCGGGGCAGGTGTGTGTGGTTGCATGTCTCGTGAGTGTGTCGGGGCAGGTGCATGTGGTTGCATGTCGCGTGAGTATGTCAGGGCAGGTGCCTATGGTTGTATGTTGCTTTAGTGTGTCAGGATCGCACCCCGTTAGCCCCACACCAGTGCAGGGTTAGGAGTGTTGACTCCGTCACGTCACTCATCTGTTGGTGGCCTCCATGGGCCAGTTCAGCCGTGAGCCTGTTGCGGGGGGTGGGGGTCAGCGTGGCCCAGGGAGCAGGTCTGGCCTGCAGCTGCGGCCGAGCCTCCAGGAGGAAGGCCCCGTGCCCAGGCTCGCTGATGTGCCACCAAATGTTCTGTGTCTCTGATGGCCAGGGAACAGCAGGAAGACTCTTGAAACAAAATGAGACATGGCCTGAAGCCCTCTCCCTGACCCACGTGCTGAAACGCCACTGCGAGCTGTTCCTCTCTCAGGGCATCGTCTTGGTGGGGGTGCCAGGGCCGGCTGGGGGTCCTGCCCTGCTCACGGTCAGGCCTGTCTTGGCAGGAGAACGTGTCTCTGGCTGACATCCTCTCCCTGCGGGACCGCGGCCTCAGCGAGCAGGAGGCCTGGGCCGTGTGCCGGGAGTGCAGCCTGGCCATGCAGAGCGTGGTGCACGCCGCCATCTTCCAGAGCATGTGCATCACACCGGACACCCTGGCCTTCAACACCAGCGGGAACGTGTGCTTCATGGAGCAGCTCAGCGGTGAGGAGGCGGCGGGGCTGTGGGCGGAGGCGCCTTTCGGGGTGCATGTGAGCGCCGGCTCTGCCAGAGCGGACACTGGGAGCTGTCCGGGCCGGGCTTCCTGTGGAGAGACTCAGGCTGGAGAGTACCCCGGGGCCCATGGGGGTGCCTGCTGCGCCAGGGCTGTCACGCCCACCCTCAGATGCCAGAGGGGGCTCGGCCGACCCAACCGCTCCCCTCAGCCTTCTCCTAACAGCAGGCTGCGCCTCTTCTGTCCCCGCTGGGCTGTCTGCTGGCCCCACTGTGAGTGGACACCGGCCCCTGCCTCGGGTGGGCCAGCAGGCTCCCTTGCGTGGCCCCTGCCTGGGAGCCGACTTTCCCCGGTGAAGGTCTTCAGCTTCCTTCTCGGGACAGCGGCAGTGAAACCCATTTCCCACCATAACCGCCAGGGAGCGGGTTTCCCTTCCTCACCGCCTAAAACGTCAGCGGACGCCGGGTCTGCGGGGAGGGGACCTAGGGCCGCTCCCCTCCAGGCCCTTCCTGGCTGGTGGGCTCAGTTCTCAGGTGTGACCAGAAGCCTCTCTCTCTCCTCCCCAAGACGACCCTGAGGGTGCCTTTGTCCCCCCGGAGTTCGACATCACTGGAAACACCTTTGAGGTAAGTGCTGGTGGGGGTGACGCGCCACACCCCCCTTCTCGGAAACGCACCTGCCTTCAGGCGACCTCTGCAGTGGCCTCTGGCTGGGCACACGGCCCTAGTGTCATGACCTTAAAATTTGACCTTGAAATAAGAGTTTGGGGGCTGGGCGTGGTGGCTCACTCCTGTAATCCCAGCACCCTGGGAGGTCCAGGCGGGCAGACTGCTTGAGCCCAGGAGTTTGAGACCAGCCTGGTCAGCATGGCAAAACCCTGTCTCTACTAAAAATACAAAAATTTGCTGGAAGCAGTGGCTCACACCGGTGGTCCCAGCTACTCTGGAGTCTGAGGCAGGAGAATCTCTTGAACCCCAGAGGTCGAAGCTGCAGCGACCCAAGATTGCACCACTGCACTCCAGCCTGCCACACAGCAGGACCTTGTCTCAAAAACAAAGAAAAAGGAGTCTTGGGATCATTCCCTGCCACCCCCGATCCCCCCC
>NW_016108095.1:490889-513446 GCF_001604975.1 Cebus imitator | reverse complement strand
CTTCCCCTGCACCCCACTTCCCCACCACCACCCCACTTCCCCTGCACCCCACTTCCCCACCACCATCCCGCTTCCCATGTACCCCACTTCCCCACCACCACCCCACTTCCCCTGTACCCCACTTCCCCTGCACTCTACTTCCCCACCAGCACCCCACTTCCCATGCATCCCAGTTCCCCACCACCACCCAGCTTCCCCTGCACCCCACTTCCCATGCACCCCACTTCCCCAGAGCGTGGCTTACTTTCACCTTGAAACAAGTGAGACTGAAGCCCTTTGCCTGAGAGTCAGGCCAGGAGCCCCTGGGGGGCCTCTGCTGCGGGGTCCTATGTTTTATTGCACCCCAGTGTCCAGAACCCAAGTCCTGGCCGCCCATGGCCTGGTGCTTGTTATCCCTGTGAGGAGGTTTTCATTCTGTGCTTGCTCCAGTCACAGTGTATCCAGCTCAGACCCTGGAAGTGACCTCCGTGCGGCCCTGCCCTGCCCTGCCCCGCCGTGTTCCGCTGATTTTATCCAAGTTGCGTTTCCTAAAAGTCCCACGGTTTCATCTGTGCTGTTTTTAACTTTCTGAAAAGAGCTCAGGCTGTGCGCGATCTTCTGGGACTTCCTTCCTTACGTTTCTTGCTGAACTCCATCTGCGTCGCGCCGTGTGGCCATAACGGGGCATCTGCTGCATGTTACCCATTGGGTGAAGCGTTGCATTTAAACCCCCACCTGTGGGGGCCCCAAGGGGGAGGCAGGTGTTTCCTGGTGTGTAGCCGAGAACAGATCTGGATGAGGTTTCTGCGGGCCGTACGCCCAGGAGGAAGCGTGGCTCGTGATTTGGGCAGGTAGAAGTGCATCTGTTCCCAGAACTCCCGGAACTCGGCACGCCCCAGAGCATGGTGCAAGGATGGCTGGCCCCCATAGGACACGGGTGAGGCAGGGGCCTGGGGTCTGGCCCCCATAGGACACGGGTGAGGCAGGGGCCTGGGGTCTGCCCTGGGGTCTGGCCCCCATAGGACACGGGTGAGGCAGGGGCCTGTGGTCTGCCCTGGGGTCTGGCCCCCGCAGGACATGGGTGAGGCAGGGGCCTGGGGTCTGCCCTGGGGTCTGGCCCCCGCAGGACACGGGTGAGATAGGGGCCTGGGGTCTGCCCTGGGGTCTGGCCCCCATAGGACACGGGTGAGGCAGGAGTCTGGGGTCTCTTTCGGGATGGCACGGCGCTGTGTGTCCTCCCTGCCCACAGGGATGTGGTGAGGAGTTGCCTCTCCAGTGAAGGGTCTCCATTCTTACAGGAATCCACGTCCCTTTGCCAGGACTGTGGATGCCACCTCCAGTTTGTAATTTGTCTATTTGTTTTAGGATGGCAGGTCTCAGACTTGCTGGCTTCAGGACATTTATAACACTAAAAATTATTGAGTGCCCCTGAGAGCTTTTGCTTATGTGAGTTCCGTCTCTTCGTATTTATGGTGTCATAAATTAAAACTGAGACATTTGTAAGTTATCTATTAATTCATTTAAAAATCACAATACCCATTGCATGTTAACATACGTAACATTTTTATAGAGAATTTTTCCCTCCAAAATTAGTGGGAAGGGTGGCATTGCGTTGCATATTTGTAAATCTTTTGTGTCTGGGTTGTGGAAAACGCCTAGATTTTCATGGCAGCTTCTGCATTCAGTCAGCTGTGATGTCACATCACGTGGCCCCTAACCCCAACCCCAAGCCCAAGCCCAACCCTAACCCCAGCCCTCACCCTAACTCCACTGTCCGCTTGTGAGGGAATGAGAGTGACCCATGCCGATGCCATCTCGGAATCGTTACGGAAAGAGTTTAACTTCTTGAGCCCCACAGAGAAAAGGTGGCTGACGGTGTCCTCTGCTGAAAAATAGTTTCTCAGTTGTGATATAATCAGATGCATTCATGCTGCTTCCACTGGTAAGATGTAACCTTCACAAGAAGCTTTCCCATTTCAAGCTTGAGCCGTGATAGTCACCGATATTTTCTACCAAGAGTTTTATGTTTTGTTCTTCACATTTGAATCACCTGAAGTTGGTTTAACGTTCTAAAGTTTTGCTGCAGGGGTCTTAGATGTCGTTTCTTAGATTTATCCTCAGGAATGTGATGTTTTCTGACTCTTTTAAAATGGATCGTCCTCTTTGTGTTTTGTTTTGGTTCTGAGGCAGGGTCTCACTCTGTCGTCAGCCTGGGGTGCCTTGGTGCCGTTACGGCTCACTGTAGCCTCGACCTCCTGGGGTCAAGTGATCCTCCCACCTCAGCCTCCCAAGTAGACGAGGCTACAAGCGTGCACCACCGTGTCCAGATGATTTTTTAAAATTTCTGTAGACATGGGGTCTCACTCTGTTGCCAGGCTGGTCTCGAACTCCTGCCTTCAAGTGATCCTCTCTCCTTGGCCTCCCAAAGTGCTGGGGATAAAGGCATGAGCCACTGTGCCCGGCCAGTTGTTTTCTTTTTAATTACATGTTTCTATTTGTTGCTAGTCTGCAGAAATGCAATTCACTTTTTTTTTCTGAGCCGGGGTCTCACTCTGTTGCCCAGGCTGGAGTGTAGTGGCAACATCAGAGATCACTGCGGCCTAAAATTTCTGAGCTCAGGCAATCCTCCCACCTCAGTTTCCCAAGTAGCTGAGACTATAGGCCCACGCCACCATGCCCAGCTAATTTATTTATTTTTATTTTTGTAGAGATAGTGTCTTGCCGTGCTGCCCAGGCTGGTCTTGAACTCCCGGGTGCACGCGATTTTCTTACCTTGGCCTCCCAAAGTGCTGGGATTACAGGCGTGAGTGACTGTGCCTGGCCACAACTCACTTTAATATCTTTATTTTATATCCAGCCATCTTGCTAAAGTTTTCTTTATATTTCTGATAACTTACAGATTCTTTTAGTTTTCCTATCTAGCTGGTCAATCTCTGATAAAGACACAAGTGTTAGCTCCTTCCATCCGACGGCCATGCCACACGTGTTGCTTCCTTCCCTTACCGTATGCAGCAGGGAACAGCAATGAGTCTTGGAACAGAAGCCATGCAACGGCGAGCACCGTCCCAGCTCAGGGCGACACCGACCACTCCCCATCTCTCCTTCTAAACACAGTGCTTGTTCCCTTCCCCATGTGGAATGGCGCTCACCTCCACCACGAGGTCCCCTCAATGCAGAGTTTTGTCGTGAGTGTGCTTGTCAAATTTTACAAAATGTTTCTTCTGCATCCTTTGACATGATCCTATAATTTTTTTCATTAGGGTTTTCATATTCACATCTTTATTTTCTAATATTAAATCATCCTTTCTTCATAGAAAACCCTATCTTGGCCAAGTGTCTTGCCTTTCTTATACGACGTTGAGCTGTTGAATTTGATTTGCGAATGCTTGCCTCAGACTTTGGTGCATACTTGAGCGGACTGGCGATTTTCCGTTCTGTTGATGTTTTCGCTGGTGTTGGACTCAGGCTTTGTCTCATCCTGTATAGGCAGCACGCCTCCCTTTCTTTGTCCTGTTTATGTAAGAATGGGATGATCTGTTCCTTGAAAGTCTGATAAAAGTCACTTATAAGGCCATCTGTTTTCTTCAGGGAAGATTTTTAATTACCGCTCAATTTTTAATAGTTACAGGACTGGCTGGACACAGGTGCTCACCCCTGTAATTCCAGCACAGGGAGATTTGGGGTGGATAGATGGATGGGGGATGGATGGGTGGGTGGATGGGTAGACGGACGGACGGACAGATGGATGGGTGGATGGAGGGGGGATGGGCTGGCAGATAGCTAGGTTAGTGGATGGATGGGTGGATGGATGGGGGTTGGGCAGACGGATGGATGGATAAGTGGGTGCATGGATGGATGGATGGATTCAGGTGTCTGTATGGAAACAGGGGAATGGAGGGAAGGAATGCGTACCCTGGCTTTCCGTGTGGTATGGAGCTAGGTTCTATTCTCAGGGCTGAGGGAGTCACTGCTGAGAGCATGGTCCCAGAGGGTGCTGCTGGTCTCCAGCCCTCTGTGTGTGGTGCTGGCAGGCATGCGTGCAGGGGCCCTGGCCATCTGGGTGCTCAGCCAGGTTTGCAAACCTCTGGTCCGCACTTTTGCCTCCACATCGTTGCCAGGCTGCTCTTTTGGCCTGCAACGTCCTCTTGCCTCTCACAGCTTCACGCACGTCTCCTTCATGGACTCCTCTCTGACCCTTAGCCCACAGCGGCTGGCCCTGCTCCTGATCCTGAAACTGGCTACAGCTTCACTCATGTGCCCTGGGTCCTCGGGTATTAGATTCCCTGGAGACCTGGGCTGTGCGTGGTGCTGCTCAGCACCCCTGTGTCCAGGCTGAGGGACGTGCTGTCCACGCTTATTCTGTGCAAGCCATTGGCCACAGCCAGGAATGGTGCTGCTACTCTGCAGGGACGCAGTCCACAGTCAGGCTAACCACAGCTCAGAAAGATGCAAACGTGCCTGAGCTGGCCCGGTGTGGTGTGTGTAGCTATGGTATGTGCATGTGTGGTGTGATGTGGTGTACACATGCATGCACATGCGCTATGGCATGTGTGTGGTGTGGTGTGTGTGTGTGTAGTGTGTTATGTGTCACGGGCACATATGTGTAGCATGGTACGTGTCTGTAGCACTGGATTGATTCTCAGTCTGTCTTTGGGTGAAGACAAGGCTCTCGGTGGGTGGTGCTTTTATTTTATTTTTTAGTGTTCATGATGAAACATTTTAAATGTGCAGAAAACAGAAAAAGAACAGCATATGAACCCCACGACTTCCCACCCAGCCTCAGAAATGACGCGCTACTGACAGGTCTCAGATTTACCTCTAAAAGATCAGGCCCCTCTGAACACCTACCACAACGCCTTGGCCACAGCTGGGAACGTTCTCAGCCACTGCCGGCCTGGGCGGGTGTGGACTAAGGGTTCGGGTCCCCCCTGCCGCCCAAATCTTGCTCTTCCCGCCACTTCTCCGCAGGATCTTGGTGAGAGCCACATGCCTGGCTGCCTCCGTGCGTCCTGAGTCTGACCCCACATCCTGACTCTCTTTCTTCCTTGTGGGTTTTTGTTGAAGAAACCTGGTGGTTTGTCCCTGAGACCAGGTCCAGGACAGTCAGGGGCACGGTGGGGCTCGGGTGGCTACTGGGGCCTGTGGGGGCACGTGGCGCCTGCTTCCCGACAGCCGTCAGCGGCCACCACAAATCCCTGGAGCTTGCAGGGTGGTCTCAGCCCCGGTTTGTGAGCAGGGCTCCCGCTGTCCGGAGAGCCGCCCTCGTCGGCGTTGGGCAGCCGCCGCAGACAGTCCCTGGGAGAGAGGCTGCCCTCCCATCCACCGTTTCCAAAGCAGCGCCTGCATCCCAGTGTCCTCCAACGCTGACCAGTGAGCTTGGCTTTGTGATCTTGTCAATTTATGACTCGCACGTCTTTGATGGGATTTGGCCAGTTCTGATTCTGGTTGAAGCTCTGAGGGCGCCCGGGTCTTGGGACCCAAGACCGGAGCTCGGACCTCCTTCCTGGTGTGGCAGGACACGTGGGTCCCTGCCCCAGATCTGATCTGCCACGTGTCCACAGAGCCCTGGCCAGCGAGGACCTGTCTGGGTCCAGGCGGCCTGGGAGCCCCCAGGCGCGTGTTCAGCGTCCTCGTGAGGCCCGGGTGCATGTTCAGCGTCCTCGTGCGGTTCAGCGTCCTCATGAGGCCCGGGCTCTGATAGGCCCACTGCGCTCCACGCTGCAGCATTGAACCGGTCACCTCAAGTCCACTGGAAACACTTTCCAGGGCCATGAAGAGCCTCCCAGGGCTGACCCGAACCCTGATCCAAGGACCTCAGGCAGAGCAGAAGAATGGCTTCTTGGCATGGCACTTGGGAGATGGGAACCTGCTTCCTGCCCCTCAGAGAGGCGGCCTTTTTAATTTGGAGAAAAACCGTAACCGGCGCTGAACTGAAGCCCATTTGGCTTGACTGCATTTGCTCAGGAAGTCAGGTCTCATGGGGAAGCTTCTGGGTGTGCCATCTTCCGTCCTGCAGGTGGCCAGGCTGTGTCCCCACTTGAGGCCAGAGCCACTGGGATGCCCATCACAAGCCGGTGGGCACAGTGGCAGCCACAGGCCGGAGACCACACCGAGGCCTGGAAGGGAAGCCTCCACCTCCTTCACCCCACAGTCCAAGTTGTGACCGCTGCATGCCCAGCTGACCGTGGCCTGACCAGCCTCCCCTCCGGCCAGTTCCCCTGTGGGTCACACCCCCCATGGGCACTGAGGAAGGAGAACTGTCCACACCCCAGGCACAATTAGTGCCTGAAGAATATCTTAGTTATAGTGCTATTATTCAACTATTTCCTTTCTATAATCCTTCATATATAATCACATATCAGTTTATAGAATTAGTGCCTGAAGTATAACTTACTGCTTCCATATGTCTAGCTTATATAATCATACATAGTACTTATATCTAATGCACTTAGTTCCGTATAATCCTTCTATATAATCATATAGGTATTGTAGTCGGAGCTGTACTGACACATTCAGGGCTGATTTATAGAATCCTTCCATAGAACCACATAGTAGTTTGTAGTGGGAGGAATGCCTGGAGCAGTCACAGAACAGAAGCAGCACATGGGAAAACAGCCAGACCAGGACGAGAACCAAAGACCCCGGCGGTGGCGTCCCTGCCTGAAAGGGCAAACGCCGTATGGCAGGCTTGGAGCAGGAGCCTCTCCTCCTGATGAAGGAGTTGTAGAATCTTGCATCCAGTTCATGTGGAAAGCAGACCTCAGGCCTGAGATCCTGGAAGTAACCGAGGGAGAAGAACCTCCCTGGTGTGACCAGTCACGCGGCTGTACACCTGGTCCGTCTCTTATCGCTTCTGTGCTGGCTCAAATCATCCTCCCATAAATATCTTAAGAGAAGAGCACACGTCTGTCAGCTCCCACTGCACTGGCTTACAGTATCCTTCTAATAGAAATCCTTTGAAGTCTCCAGCCCCCAGATAAGAAGTGTTGCACACAACACCTGCTGCACACAGCCCGCCTCCTTGCCTCGGTGACCTAATGGGGGTGGACCCCTTTTCTGTACACGGCCCTCTGCTACTGCGCACGGCACAGCGCCCTGTTGCACACGGCCCACCTCTCTGCCCAGGTGACACAATGGCGTGGTCCCCTCACTTGTAACTCACGTGATTATGTATGCGCTATTACCAAGTCTGTAGATGATGACCTCACACACGACCCTGCCCCGTGCTTGTACCTAATAAATACAGATGCTCCTGGGCATTTGGGGGTCGCCGCTGATCTCCACTCACAGGTGGCATGGCCCCCCGAGTCCAGATGCTCTTCACCAGTTCTTCAGTGTCCTGTCTCTTTACCTCTCGGATCCTGCATCTCAGCACAGCATAAGGGACACCCCATGACCCTGTGGGGCCACCACAGCCTTACATTCCTCACTGACTGCCAAGCCCAGCCAGTCAGGGCCATCTGGTGTTCCCAGGACAGCGCACAAGGTTTTCTGTGGCCCGCAGGCCTGGAGAGCATGCCTCTGCCTCCCTTCCTCTGCCAGATGCTGGCCTGTGGTCCAGCCCCACCTCTGTCCAGCCTCATCCTGCTGTCCTGGGGCGTCTGGTGTCCTTGTCTCCTGAGAGGGGACTCTCCTGACAACATCACCCCGGGAAACTCACTCAAATGGCTGCTCTTAGCTGGTGGCTCAAACACCGCAGTTCCTCAGATTCCAACAGTGGGACTCCACAGATTCCAGCACCATGCTCCCGTGGACACCCGTTTCCCCACGTGCCACTGCCTCCCGACCGCCATGGGCAGCACACAATTGTGTTTCCTTCCTTCAGGGCGCCCTGTCCTTGAGGTCAGAAGCTTCCGGAAGGCAGAAATGCAGAGCTCCCTGCACTGGTACAAGGCAGGCTCCATATCGCTCTGCGCCTTGAGGGTCAACTGCGTCCTCTGGGCTCTGAGGGGCCCCTCTCCCACGGCCACGCAGAGGGACCTGCAAGTGTGAGGCTCCCTGGCTGTAAGGACAGTGTCTCGGGTGGCAAGAGGAGCCTTCCTTACTGTGCCAGCCGAGGGGGCTGTCCAGGTTCACACCCCAGAGAGCGAGGCTTCAAACAGATTAGGTCTGGATATTTTAAAATTATAAAAATGTCAGCAGAAACAGAGCTGTCCCTTTCACCTTGGGGCGGAGAGCACTGTCCTACGAAGCTGCTGAAGAAAAACAGGTCAGATTCCACACGTTAGAGCTCTCGGATGTGAGAAGACGCATGAAAAGCCTTAGAAGCCAGCAACAGACCAGCCAGCGTGCAGGCAGTGCCCAGGCTGAGGCCAGCCCTGACACACAGAGGCACCTGGCAGGCCCAGCCCAGCGGAGAAAGCACAGTCCTCACACAGGGATTTAGAGGAAAAAATTAAAACGGCAAGTAGACGTGAACAGACGCTCCGTCTCATTCATAATCACAAAAATGCAAATCAGCTCAACGCGAGTGAGTCTCCCTAAGAGACTGGCAGGGCCGCAGAGACTGGCGCCTCGGCTGTGGCTGGCGAGTCAACCGGTCGGTCGTGTATCAGGAGGGTTTGCCACAGCTGCCGGAATTGTACGTGGACGTGACCTGGAACCCGCATCCCCTTCCCGGAATTGTGGCTTCGCACACGTGGCCTGGCTGCACAGATGCTGCCCTAGGACACCCACAGAAGCGTCGGTCATGGCGGCAGGGCGTGGGATGCACCCGCCGCAGATCAGAGTGGAGGGCACAGACCTGGGACACGCACATCACGGGCGCCCCAGGGAGGCGGACCCGGCCCAGGCATGAGAGGGTGGCAGGTCCCCCCAGATGGCGCAGGAGGCTCCAGGAGGTGGCAGCAGAGCAGCCATCGGGGCCCCAGCCCAGGGTAAAAAGGCAGAGATGGTGGCTGGGGCCGGTGTCTGCTGAGCCATGAGAGGACAGAGACGAGCCGAGTCCCTACCAGAGCCACGCACAACCACAAGTCCGTGGGGATGGCCAGCAGCAGGGGCCTGGCCGGTGTGCTAGGTAGGCTGCCCATGGCACAGGGAAGGGTGCAGAAGGGAGAGGGTGGTGGAGAAGCAGAAAACGGCCCTCGGGGAGGCAGGGCCAGGCGTGGGACAAGGAAAGTCAGCCTGGGCTCCTGACCTGGAAGGGGATTCACAGCATGAAAAGCCAGGGTGCAGGGCAGCGCAGCGCTCAGGAGAGAGGAGCCGCGTGTCCGGGCTGGGAGGGGGAAGAGATGAATGTTCGGCCGCCCGTGTGACTCAGGAGAGAGAAGAGACGTGTGTCCGGCCACCTGCGTGTTCTGCGTGTGCCACGTGTCCGGCCACCTGCGTGTTCTGCGTGTGCCATGTGTCCGGCCGCCTGCGTGTGCCGTGTGTGTGTGTGTGTGTGTGTGTACCATGTGTGCATTTGCATGCGTGCCCACGTCCAGGCCAGAATGCCCCAGGGCTGCCTACACACACTCACCCCAGACTGTGGAAGTGAGCTGTCTATGAGGTGTGGTTCATGGCCCAGAGGAGAAAGTGTGGGGTGCTGGGTGCCGGGCGCTCCTGGTTCTTCTCTGTGACACTTTGTGTCTTCCTCAATTAAAACATCTCAGGAGAAAAAGGGATTTGAGGCAGAATTGGATGAGCTTGCTGATGGTGGTTACAGCCAGTCCCAGGTGGAGTCGGGACCCTGGGATCTGGCCAGGTCCCTGCAGCCTGAGCCTGAGACAGACCCTGACGGAGACGCGGAGTAGGCCAGGCTGACCAGCTGGCCTGGGGCCCCAGGATGCGGGGCTTCCTGTGAAGACTAGATGCCCCACTGGTCACCCTGGACCTCACTACGGACTGAGGAGGCAGGTCTCAGGGTTCTGTGACAACATCTGGAGACCACGCTGGGAGAGGCCTGGGGCCAGTGCAGCCCAGAGCATGGGAGCATGTCTACTCAGACGCCGAGGACTCAGGAGCATGTCCACTCAGATGCCGAGGACTCGGGTGCATCCACCCAGCCGCCCAGGACTCGGGTGTGTCCACTCAGACGCCAAGGACTCGGGAGCGTCCACCCAGCCGCCCAGGACTCGGGTGCGTCCACTCAGACGCCGAGGACTCAGGTGCATCCACCCGGCCACCCAGGACTCGGGAGCGTCCACCCAGCCGCACAGGACTCGGGTGTGTCCACTCAGACGCTGAGGACTCGTGAGCGTCCACCCAGCTGCCCAGGACTCAGGAGCGTGTCCACTCAGACGCCGAGGACTCAGGTGCATCCACCCAGCCACCCAGGACTCGGGAGCGTGTCCACTCAGACGCCGAGGACTCAGGTGCATCCACCCGGCCACCCAAGACTCAGGAGCATGTCCACCCAGCCACCCAGGACTCGGGAGCATGTCCACTCAGACGCCGAGGACTCGGGTGCATCCACCCGGCCACCCAGGACTCGGGAGCGTGTCCACTTGGCCAGCCTGGACTAGAGTGGACAATGAGGGACGCCCGGGGAGAATAGACTTACCTCAGGAGGGGAGCACAGGTTGGGGGCAGAGCAGGCCCTGGGTTGGGTCCCAGCCCCACACGTGAGCTGTGTGACATGCAGTGTGGCCCCGGGCAGGTTCCTGAGCCCCTCTGGGTTCCACTTCCTCCTGTGAGGAAGGTGAAACCCCACGTGCAGCCATCCTGTGAAGAAGCACTCAGGCCTGCAGTGCAGCCATGTCCAGGGCAGACCTCCTACAGAGCCCACTGTCTCACGTATGGCAGGAAGACCTGGACTTTCCATCAGAAACAAAACCCTTGCTTCCTTCTACTGAAATCCAGTTTTTGAAGTTTTGAAGTTTTTGACTTAAACACTCAAAGGCCCCACCCTTGAGAGACGTGGCAGCTGTCAGGGAAGGGATCTGTGCCCCTCGAGGCTGGGGTGGGCAGGAAGCCCAGAGGTGTGGGGGCCATGGGCAGCACAGACCCAGGACCAACTGCATGGGTAGTGTGGACGTGGGCAGCGTGGACGTGGGAGGCGTGGCATGGGCTGCATGGATGGCATGGGCGAGGGCAGCGTGGACGAGGGAGGCATGGCATGGGCTGCATGTGTGGCGTGGACTCGGGCAGCGTGGATGAGGGCGGCATGGGCACAGGCTGCGTGGGCGTAGGTGCTGCTTCAGGGAATCTCCACAGGGGGAGGTACCTAGCCACAAAGGGCAAGTCTGGTCCCTGAAACTTATGCTCCTGGCCCCGAGAAGTGGCAGCTGTGGTCAGGGCGGTGCACATGCACAGGCCTTGGAGCCGATGGCCCCTCGTGCCCACAGGCTCACATCTACTCCCTGGGGGCCACGCTGAAGGCCGCCCTCGAGTACGTGGCAGAGCCCACGCTGGAGCCCAGGCTGAGCCAGGACCTGGAGGCGCTGCTGAACCGGATGCAGGCGGAGGACCCCGAAGAGCGGCCAGACCTCCAGGTAGGCGAGGCTGCCGTGGGCCACCCCAGGCCGTGACCCCCTCCCCACAGGCCCGACGCCACATACTCACCACGCACACGCCTGGCAGCCTCGCCTGGGTTCTGCCGCCACAGTCTCAGGGCATTGCCTTTTGCTTGCAGGGGGACTTGGCTTTTTATTGTCTGGTTTTTTATGAAAGGTCTTGCTTGTAATGAGCCTCCTGGTTCTCTGCAACCCAGATGTGCTGCCTTTTAAATACCAGAAAATGGGCAAGGCGGGCGTGGGCAGGTTCTGGGGACTGTCCCCGTGGTCACCTTCAAAGGGCCCAGCTGTGTAGGGTGGGCGGCCACAGGAGACGGCCCCTCCTCCAAGCCTTCCTGTCTGAGGTGCTCTCACGTCCCCAGAGCATTGTTGCGCTGTGTGAAGGGAAGCTGCAGCCCACGTCCTCCTGCCGTGTGTGCCGGAGCCTCTCTGCCGTGGGGAGGAGGGTTCTCTCCATCGAGTCCTTCGGAGCTCTGCAGGGTGAGCTGTTGAACCCACATGCATGCACCCTCTTGCGTGTGCACATATACCTACCTGTGTACTGTATATGCACATGCACACTGCACATACACCCATGCACACAGGCACGGCTTGTGCACACACCCACTCACATAATGGGCACACATTCACACAGATCACACACACACTCGTGTACTCACACCGACACCCACACAGTCACACTTGAGTGTTCAAATAGATCACATGTGCCCGTACACGCATATTCACACTTGGTCACAGGCAAATTCAGACAGGCCTGTTTACACTGCACACTCCCACACCAGAATGCACACATTTACACTCCCACGCTCATGCCTGCCATGCACACTGTCCTCACATGTGGTCACATGCACATGTGGCCCTGTCCACACATTTCCACGCTCATGCATATTGTGTTGCCTGTGCAAGCCTTGCAGGCGCCCACACAGGCAGAAGTGACTCAGGGTCAGCTCCAGAAGTTGTGGCATTGGTGCTGAGTGTCTGGGTGTTCGTCTCATGGGCATTTCGATAAATGGAGGCGTTGATGTTTCACAGCTGATTTTCAGCTGCCCCCACCACAGGTGCTGGGCGGGTGCGTCACAGAGCTGCAGCTGCAGCATTGGGGTGTTCGTGGCTCACTCGGATTCTGGCGTCTCCCAGGCACCTTTGAACAGTGGCCACATCTGTGTCGGCATCACTGCCTGCAGCATGGAGCCTTGCAGGGCCTCGGGAAGGTGGCGGGGTTCACGGCCACAAGGAGCCTCACAGTGGCCAGCAGGGCCCTCCCTGCCCAGTGAATGCATTTGCAGCTCAGGGTTTGTGCGGCTGCAGGAGGGGCACAGCATGGAGTGGGCAGAAGAGAGCCACAAACTACGCTGCGTCTGGGAGGTGGCCGCTAACGGTCGTGGCCATGTCATCCAGGTTCTTCCTGTGGGGACTCACTTGTGCAATCCTCATGGAAGCGATATGCCTTTGGATGAGACAATTACACGGGCCCAGGCACCCATAGGAAGCCCCAGTGGGGAGCCCTGCCTGGCCTGGGGAGAGGCAGCCCCAGCCTCTAATTAGCCAGGATGCGGTGATGAGTGAGGCGATGGGGGGAGGCGGGGGCCTCTCCTAGGAGAGTCCTTGGTGGGGGGAGGGGAGGGGAGAAGAAGGGAGGGGAGGGGAGGGGAGAGGAGCCTCTCCTAGGAGCCTGCGCTGGGGTCCTTGGTGGGGGCTGGGGGGGATGGGGGGAAACAGAGGGGGGAGGGACACCCTGCAGTGACCACATCTTGCTTGTGTCCAGATGTCAGTGAGAGCAGCTGGCGGGAGAGACATGCCCCGGGAAATGCTGGGCCCAGGAGGCCGCCTGGGGACCCTGGCACTGACCCGGTGGTTCTGCCTGCCCCTGGGGGCCGGTGCCCGCCCCCCACCCCCGAAGGACCAGAGTCTGAGGCTAGCCAGGGCCCCAGAGTTTCCCCAACCAAGGCTCTGCTGTCCTCCCCCATGAGAAATGGAGAGAGCCATGGCCAGGAGGAGCTGGCCGGCCTCGTCCTGGATGCCGAGTGCCCTGTTGGGGAGCCGGACAGAGACGCCCTCAGGAGAAGCCGCCTGCGGAAGGTGCGGACATTCCCCAGGCTGCTGCCCGACAGCGCCGAGGCCGCCCTCTGCCTGCCGCTGACCCGCGGGAAAAGCCAGCTGCCCATGTCCGAATTCTTCCCTCCGGACCCCAGGAAGGCCTTTCTGGATGGGAAAAATGGCCTGACTGGCTTCCAGGCTCAGCCCACACGCAGGCTGTGGCCAGAGCAGGAGCCGGAACTCCAGCTGGGCAGGTTGCCCTGTGCAGCCCGCAGAGTGGACAGGGTCCCCGCGGTGCCCGGCAGCCCAGGCCAGCCTGAGACTTCACACCCTAGCCAGGGGCCGGCGGAGGCCAGACCCCCGCCCTGCCCCGCAGACCCTCAAGATGAGAGCAGTGAAGCCCAGACTCCCAGGGATGAGGAGAGAGTTCCAGAAGGCGCCAGGCAGCCAGGAAGCGCAGCCTCGGAGCAGGTGGGTGCCCAGGCCTTGCATGTGGGTGGGTGGGGTCAGTGGTCAGTGAGTCGGGGGCTGTGCTTCTCCACAGCTTTGTTTAATGAGGGGAATCAACCCTCACTCTCACTCAATAATAAGACATTTTTGTTGAGCTGCCCTGTTTCTGAAGGAAGCTGTGGCTGTGGCTGGGTGCTGTCACCCAGCGTGGCCTCTCAGGTGGGCGTTTGCCTCTGGACGGCCCAGATGGCAGCCGCCTCCTCAGCCCCGCCCAGGCCACCTTGCACAGCCCAGCATGGCCGTCCCGAGGGTTAATTTTCTTCCGGGAAGTAAGGCCAGCAGGCCCGGCTCCAAGAGGCCTTTTCAGGGGCTCTGTCTCCCCGTCCTGACGCTCACAGCCTCCCTCATCATCTTCTTCTGATGGTTTTAAAAGTTAGATACCAATGCTGGGGGTCAGGCTGGCTCATGCGCTGGGCGTGGTGGTGAAGGGCACCAGGAGGTGTTGGTGCCTGGGCACCTCCGCTGCCTCTGCAGGGACGCTGGGATACGGTACAGCTGCCCGGACGTGGCCGCCGTGCAGGACGGGGCCTCCCCAGCCCAGCGCTGCCCCTGTCAGCTGCCCCTCGTGAGGCACGGAGGATGCGCTGGAGCCAGTGTTCTAGGGGGCCTAGCCCATCAGCCCCACTGTCCCGCTGAAGACGCTTGGGCCAAGCCCGGCCAAGTACATTGCCCCCCTTGAGCCACCCCCAGCTGTGTCCCTGTGAGCTCTTCAGGGCAGGGACACCTGAAGCCAGGGGCCGCATGCAAGTCCAGCTGCTGGGTAATACTGGCCTAGGGACCGGGGTGCAAGTCCACCTGCCGGGCAGTGCCTGATCCGGGAGCCTAAGTGCACGTCTGTCTGCCAGGCAGCACTGGCCCAGGGACCAGAGTGCCTGCAAGCCACCTGTCCCTCCAGGCCTTGTTGACCTGAAGGACAAGAACGCAGGTCATTCTGTGACTTGGGCTTTTCCGCACATCCTGAGCGCATGTGCCCATCACCCTCTACCACCCTCCACTGCTCTACCTGATGGCACGCCTTCCCACTCACAGCAGCCTCCCTTCCAGATGGCACATGGAGGCACAGGGTGGCTGGGCCTGGTGGAGGGTGGAGTTTGGTCCAGCTGTCAGTAGGCCTTGGGGTGGAGAGCGCCTTCCAGGCTGAACGCATGCCCGTCAGGGTGTGTGTGCATGAGAAAATGCATCCAGCAAAAGCGCACACCCCAGCGCAGTCCTTCTCCCCGTTCTGCCCTCCACCTCCATGAGGTCCATCCAGGGGCCTCGTGGGAGTGGGGTGGGCGGTGCTTTGTGTCTGGCCTGGTTCACTGAGCCCGCTGTCCTCACGGCTCATCCCTGGGGCGGCCTGCGTGAGAGCACCCCCTCCCGAGGCTGAGCACCAGCACCGTCCACGCTGTCCTGCGTCTGTCCGTGGACGCCTGGGTGCTCCCGCTGTGGCTGGGGCAAGTCGTCCTGCCATGAACTGGAGGGTGCTCGTAGGCACGAGCCCTGCCCTCGGTTCCTCGGAAGTGTGCCCGGCGAGGTACTGCTGTCTCCTGGGAGGTGCATGTTGAGCTTTGTGAGGAACCGCAGCCCTGCCATCTCCAGTGGCTGCAACGTGGGACATTCCCACCCACAGGGCCAAGGGCCCCAGTCTCCCCACGGCCCCCACATGCTGGACTTGACTTAGGGACCTCTCTGGCCCCTCTGTCAGCTGTGGGGGCACCTGCTCGGGGGCTGAGCGGGCCTCACCCTGGCCTGTCCCCAGCAGGCCCCAGTGCAGGGTGTCCACGCTGACCTCGCCATTCTCCTGCCCACAGTGCGTGTCCCTGCGGGACCTCCTGTCGCAGCTGGGCCGGCCCTTCAGGGAGTACGAGCTGTGGGCCCTGTGCCTGGCCTGCCTCCGCGCCCTGCAGTCACACCCCCAGCACCCAGGTGACACGTCCCCCCACCCCATGCATAACTGGCCCCCGCCTGAGCCAGGGTACCCAGGGCAGCCAAGGACAGGGTGTCCAGTGAACGAGCAGGCAGCTCCCTTCTGGAGCACCTTGGGGTGCCTGCTGAGTTGTGGCACGGGGGGAGGCATGGGGGCAGATGCCCGCAAGGTGGGCCTGCTGTGAAGAGGAAGGGGACCTCACTGTGGCCCCGCCCACACACCCTCAGCACAGGGACGTTGTCCGAGGGAGGAGCCGCTGGCCTTGGAGCAGGGCAGGAGTCGTCAGCACTGCGCTGGTCCGTGCCCTGTCAAAGCCCGGCCTGCCAAACATCAGGGCACATCCTGGGGTGCTGAGGGCCATGTCTAAAAGGCTGGGGGAGGGGCCATGGAGACACGGCCCGGGTCCAGTGTCCGCTGCCGTGGGCCATGGCTGCCCCGTGGGCCCTGACTCAAGACAGGACCTGTGACGGGGCTTCAGTGGAGGAGCCGTAACGCGTGCTGTCCTTGCCACTCAGCTCCCGTTCAGCCGCAGTCGTGCCGGTGCAGCCGCGGTGTCAGCCGGGCGGCGCTGCCCACGGGGAGGGCTGGGAGGAGGCAGCTCCGAGGACCCCGGGAGGCCGTGGGGGGTGGGCAGTGTGCGTGCACTGGCAGGTGTGTGCCCGTACGATGGGGAGGCTGGGGGGCTACACAGCCTGACCAAGGCTCCCCAGCTCCTTCCCCCCAGCCCACCCTGACCCGAGCTCTGCCACAGCCTACCTGTGTCTGGACTCCGTGCTGGTCGCTGAGGACGGGGCTGTGCTCTTCCGGCCGCCCCCTGCCAATGGTGAGCATGCAGGGTCCCCTCAGGCCTGGTCTAGCACCGGCTCCTCAGGGGTGAGGAAAACTGAGCCGGGCCTTCTCTCTTAGGCACCTATGACTCGTTCTTCCTGGCTCCTGAGCTGGCAGAGGAGAGGCTGGTCACGGAAAAGGTACCTGGACCCTCCCCACCCTTCCTCAGCCCTGCTCCCAGCCCTTGGGTGCGCCACGTCCCCCAACTGTCCAGCAGCCCCTGTCAGGACTTGGGGCCACGGCAGGCCTTCCTGGACAGGCAGTCGTGGGCAGTATCTGCCAGCAGGGCTGTGGCTCCGGCCAGGGAGCTAGGACAGCGCTCCGTGTAGACAGCACTGGCTGTGGCACTGGAGCTGCCCCTCCTGGCTCGTGAGAACCAAGGGCTGGACACCCAGGGGTGGGCATAAGGCACTTGTGAAACATGAGCATTAAAAGTTAATTTATACAAATTTAAGCACAATTAATAAATTACATCCAAAATTAAGGTAGAACGTCTACTCAGGGAAGATAGAAATGTGAACTTCCTCACTCCTCCCACCAAGAAGGGGCACTAAGTACCCTGTGCTAAACACCCTGCACGAAGCAGCCTGCGCTAAGCACCATGTATTAAATAAACACCCTGCACTAAACACCCTGCACCAAACATCCTGCACTAAGCACCCTGCACTAAACACCCTGCACCAAACATCCTGCACTAAGCACCCTGCACTAAACACCCTGCACTAAACACCCTGCACGAAGCACACTGCACTAAATACCATGCACTCAACAAACACCCTGCACTGAGCACCCTGCACTAAACACTATGCACTAAACAAACGCCCTGTACTAAGCATACTGTACTAAACACCATGTACTAAACAAACATCCTGCACTAAGCACCCTGCACTAAACAAATACCCTGCACTAAACACTCTGCACTAAACACCCTGCACTAAACAAACATCCCACACTAAGCACCCTGCACTAAACACTCTGCACTAAGCACCCTGCACTAAAACACCCTGCACTAAGCAGACTGTATTAAACAATCACCCTGCACTAAACACCCTGCACTAAACACCCCACACTAAACACCCTGCACTAAGCACCCAGCACTGAACACCCTGCACTGAGCACCCTGCACTAAGCACCCTGCATTATACACCTTGCTCTAAGCACCTTGTACTAAACACCCTGCACTAAGCACCCTGCATTAAACAAACACCTTGCACTAAGCATCCTGCACACTGTGCAGAAAACAAGCACCAGGCCATCTGCAGAGGGAGGAGAAGGCAGCTGGTGAGGGGCCTCTAGACAAAGGGACAACACCGCCATGAGTGCCCTGCGTTTTCTTGCTGTCTCATATATTGAGACTTGGAGGTAAAGAAGCCAGCAACTGGAAAAATCCAGTGGGCACAGCCGTGCTTTTTCATCTCCTGGGGACGTTGTCTAGAGGAACTCGGAGGGGTCCACCATTCGCCAGACCGTCAACGGCTTTCCTGCCATCTAGCCTTGCATGAAAAAAGGCTTTCCTGAACCCCAGCAACAGATTGCTCACCTTTACACCAAGGAGGCTGGAAAAGTGCTGTAAAATTCAGGTGGCCCAGGCCGACCTCAGGGGGATCGTGCTGTGAGACCTGAAGCTCTTATGATACTGTCCCAAACAGAAATCGCATCCTCTGCACGGCAGCGGCTCCCTGTGCTCTGTGCACCTGCAGGATCCAGCCCTTGTTCCTCTTCAGGGAATGGAAAATCACTAAATCGCTGTCAGAGTGCTGAGACACAAGCACAGCATCAGAAAGCTAAAGAAGAAATGAAGCTTTTTTTGAGTAATTAAAAAAAATGTAAGCCCCAACAGGCCAGGAGTGGTGGCTCACGCCTGTAATCCCAGCAATTTGGGAGGCCGAGGTGGGTGGATCACTTGAGCCCAGGAGTTCAAAAGCAGCCTGGGCAACATAGCAAAACCCTCTCTCTACTAAAAATACAAAAATTAGCCAGGCGCAGTGGCACGCACCTGCAATCCCAGCTACCTGAGAGGTTGAGGTGGGAGAATTGTTTCAACCGGGAGGTTGCAGTAAGCCAGGATCATGCCAGTACACTCCAACCTGGTTGACAGAGCAAATAAATAAATAAACACCCCAACAGGCCGGGCACAGTGGCTCAAGCCTGTAATCCCAGTACTTTGGGAGGCCCAGGTGGGTGGATCACCTGAGGTTAGGAGTTCAAGACCAGCCTATCCAACATGGTGAAATTCTTTCTCTACTAAAAATACAAAAATAGCCTGGTGTGGTGGTGCACACCTGTAATCCCAGCTACTTGGGAGGCTGAGGCAGGAAAATCACTTGAACCCAGGAGGCAGAGGTTGCAGTGAGCCAAGACAGCACCACTGCACTGCAGCCTGGGCAACAGAGTGAGACTCTGTCTCAAAAAAATAAATAAATAAATAAAACGTCCCCAACAAAAGCCTGGGTCTGTAACCAAAGGACCAGGCAGGAGCAGGATGTGTCAGCACCCCCTGCCCTGAGCCAGCCAAACCCCACGGGAGCGCTGTGGCCCCGCCCAGCAAGGGCCAGAGCCTGGAGCCTGGACTCACCCTCGTGAGACTACAGAGAAGTGCCCAGTGCCTGCCTGGCCCCAGGTGGCCTCAGAGAAGGTGAGCAGGAGCCAGGACCTTCCTTCCCTGCAGCCTGCTGTGCAAGGACATTTGGAAAACACTGCTGGAAGGAATGAGAGATGGTACGAGCAAGTGGAGATGCATCCCACACTCACAGATGGGCAGGATCAGTGTTGGTAAAATGGCCACACTGCCCAGAGCAATCCATAGAATCACTGCTATTTCTATCAAATTACCAATGTTATTTTTCACAGAATTAGAAGAAACTATTCTAAAATTCATATGAAACCAAAAAGCTGAAATAGCCAAAGCAATTTTAAGTGAAAAGAACAAAGCCAGAGACATGACGTTACCCAACTTCAAACTATACTACAAAGCCACAGTCACCCAAACAGCATGGCACTGGTACACAAAGACAGACACATAGACCAGTAGAGCAGAATAGAGAGCCCAGAAATAAGGCTGCACGCATACAATCATCTGATCTTTAACAGAGCTGACAAGCTCAAGCAATGGGGAAAGGACTCCCCATTCAATAAATGGTGCTGGGAGAGCTGGCGGGCCACATGCAGAAGAATGAAGCTGGACCCCTATCTTCCTCCATATATAAAAGTCAACTCAAGATGGATGAAAGGCTTAAATGTAAGGCCTCAAACCATAAGAACCCTAGTAGAAAACCTAGGAAACAGCATTCTGGACATCGGCCTTGGCAAGGAATTTATGACTAAGCCCTCAAAAGCAATTGCAACAAAAGCAAAAATTAGCAAGTGGGACCTAATTAAACTAAAGGGATTTACACAGCAAAAGAAACTAGCAACAGAGTAAACAGAAAACCTGCAGAATGGGAGAAAATATTTGCAAACTGTGTATCTGACCAATGTCTAATATCCAGAATCTGGAAGGAACAAAACAAGCAAAAACCAAACAACCCCATTCAAATGCGGGCAAAGGACGTGAACAGATGACACCTCTCAAAAGAAAGGAGCAGCCCACGAACATGAAAAACGCCCCAGGTCGCTGATCACCAGAGAGAGGCCAGTGAACCACCATGCGGCCACCCACACCGGCCCAAATGGCTGTTCCTAAAAAGCCAAGAAACAGCAGATGCGGGCAGGCCGTGGAGAAAAGGGAACGCTTAGACTCTGTTAGTGGGAATGCAAGTTAGTTCAGCCACTGGGGAAGGGAGCTTGGAGATTTCTCAAAGAACTGAATGTAAGAGCAACCCATTCAACCTGGAAATCCCGTTACTGGGTATTTACACAAAGAATACGTTGTTCTGCCAAAGACACCTGCAGTCCCACGTTCACCACCACACTGTTCACAGTAGCACAGATGGAGTCAATGCAGGTGTCCATCCGTGGAGGGTTGGATAAAGGAAATGTGGCACTTATAGTGGAATACTGTGCAGCCATGAAAAGAGTGAGATCGGGTCCTTTGCAGCAGCATGGATGCAGCTGGAGGCTGTTATCTTAAGCGAAGTAATGCAGACACATTTCTGCGAGTTCTCACTCCTAAGTGGAACCTCAGCATTGGCTACACGTGGGCGTGCTCATGGGGAAACAGACACTGAGGAGCACAGGGGGCATGGCGGGGAGGTGGGCAAGGGTCGAAAACCCACCTGCTGGGTGCTGTGCTCACTACCCGGGTGACGGGGTCAACTGGACTCCAGACCCCAGCGTCACACGGTACACCCTCATAGCAAACCTGCACAGGCACTTCCTGAATCTAAAATTAAAGCTGAAATAAAATAAATCCTTTTTTAAAAAGAGGAGGTTTATACAAGATACAGAGTCATATCTTTTCTGTTGAAAATCACTCATGATACCAGAACCAGGAAGATGTCAAACTGAATGAAAAAAGGCAACCAGTAGATACTAACCTCCAGATGAGTCTCGTTCTGTCGGCCAGGCTGGAGTGCAGGGGCCTGGTCTCAGCTCACTGCAACTTCGGCCTCCCGGGTTCAAGCGATTCTCCTGCGTCAGCCGCCCAAGTAGCTGGGATCACAGGCATGTGCCACCACGCCTGGCTAATTTTATATTTTTAGTAGAGATGGGATTTCTCCATGTTGGTCAGGCTGGTCTCGAACTCCTCACCTCAGTGGATCCACCCACCTTGGCCTTCCAAAGTGCTGGGATTACAGGTGTGAGCCACTGTGCCCAGCCAACTTTAAAAGTTTTAAAGCAACCGTCATAAAAATGCTTCAGTGGAAAATTGCAAACATGCTTGAAACAAAAAACAGTCTCAGCAAAGAAATAGAAACTTTAAAAAAAAAATGCTAATGGAAATTTTAGAGCTGATTTTTAAAAAACTCAATGAGGCCAGGTGCAGTGGCTTACGCCTGTAATCCTAGCACTTTGGGAGGCCCAGGTGGGTGGATCACCTGGGGTCAGGAGTTCAAGACCAGCCTGGCCATCATGGTGAAACCCCATCTTTAAAAAAAAAAAAAACTCAAATGAATGGACTTAATAGCAGAATAGAGAGGAAGGGGAAAGAATTGGTGAAATGGAGACAGAAAATAGAAATTACACAGTTTAGGCAACAAAGAGAAAATAGACCAAAAAAACTGAACAGAGCCTGAGAAGCTTGCGACACTGTAACAAAAGATCTAATATCCA
Organism: Cebus imitator; assembly: GCF_001604975.1. Taxonomy (NCBI): domain Eukaryota; kingdom Metazoa; phylum Chordata; class Mammalia; order Primates; family Cebidae; genus Cebus; species Cebus imitator. The sequence continues at coordinate 491,537 of NW_016108095.1, read as the reverse complement.
TGTCATCAAAATCCGGGAAAAAGAAGAGAAGGGGGTGGGCATCAAAAGTACTCAGAGAAATAAGGGCTGAAAACTTCCCAGTCATGGAAGACACACAAGCCTACAGATTGAAGAAGGTGAGAAAGCCCAAACAGAATCCACGCACATGGTCAGCCCTCTGAATACTCACCCTCCCCTCCAAAAAAGAAGAAAAGAGAGAAACAGCAGCTTACACATATGCAGACATGGGGAAGGCGGCTCTAAGGTCAGGTTTCTCATCAGTAACTGTAGAGGAAGCGCACAGCATTTTTTTAAGTGTTGAAAGTGTTTCTGTCAACCCAGACACCTATTTCCAGCAAAAATATCCTTTAGAAATTAAGGAAACAGGCTCGGCACAGTGGTTTAGGTCTATAGTCCCAAGACTTTGGAGGCCAAGGCTGACAGATGACCTGAGGTCAGGCGTTCAAGACCAGCCTGGCCAACATGGCAACACCCCATCTGTACTAAAAATACAAAAATTAGCCAGGTGTGATGGTGGGCACCTGTAATCCCAGCTACTCAGGAGGCTGAGGCGGGAGAACCACTTGAACCTGGGAGGTGGAGGTTGCTGTGAGCCTAGATCGAGCCATTGTATTCCAGCCTGGGCGACAGAGCAAGACCCTGTCTCTT
>NW_016108095.1:463670-490854 GCF_001604975.1 Cebus imitator | reverse complement strand
AAAATAAAGGAGGAGCCGGGCGCGGTGGCTCACGCCTGTAATCCCAGCACTTTGGGAGGCCGAGGCGAGTGGATCATGAGGTCAAGAGATTGAGACCATCCTGGTCAACATGGTGGAACCCCGTCTCTACTAAAAATACAAAAAATTAGCTGGGCATGGTGGCGCATGCCTGTAATCCCAGCTACTTAGGAGGCTGAGGCAGGAGAATTGCCTGAACCCAGGAGGCAGAGGTTGTGGTGAGCCAAGATCACACAAGTGCACAACCACAAGTGGAGTGCACCACTGCACTCCAGCCTGGGTAACAAGAGCGAAACTCCATCTCAAAAAATAAAAATAAAAAAAATAAAGGAGGAAGAAGTAAGCAAAGAAGAAAAACAAAACAAGAAGGAAGGAGGAGGAGAAAAGAAGATTGACGGAGAAATTTTTAGAAACTTGACCAAACCGTGTACTGTCCACCAGAAACTCACTTCAAATAAAATAACTGAAAGCTAAAAGAGTTGAAAAAGATACATTAGGAAAACACGAAAAAGAAAGCAGAAATGACTGCATTAATATCAGATACAGTGTGCTTCAGAGCAAAGAAAATTACCAGAGACAGAGGGACATTGTACAACAGTGAAGAGTGAACGCACCAAGGAGACAGAGCTTAGATACATAGAGATGTCCGTGCCCCGGTAACAGAGCTGCAGGGCGCGGCGCACAACCGACAATGACGGTCGGAGGCGTCGGCTTCCCCCTCTCAGCGCTTGGCAGAACTGCCAGGCTGTAAACCAGTAGAAACAGGAGCTCAGCAACAGCGCCAATCACAGGGTTGGGTCAGTGTCCAAAGAACACCCCAGCAGCACAGAAGGCACGTTCTTCACAGCTGCCCACTTCATGTGCCCCAAGCTAGGGCAAAGCCTGGGCCATAAAGCAAACCTCAGCAAACCTGAAAGAATTCAAGTTATACAGATGCGTTCTCTGACCACAGTAACAAAAATAAAAGGGGAACTTTCCGGACACTTGGAAACGAAACACATTTCTAAATACTCTGCGTGTCAAAGAGGAAGTTTCAAGGAAATTTTAGAAATGGAAAGAACTGAGTGGAAACGAACATGCAGCATGTGCCGTGCTGAGATTCTTGCTGCCCACGGGTTTTGCAAGACGCTGCCATCGTGGAATCCAGCACAAGGCACATCAGCTCCCTCTGAAAACTGTGTGTCAATCTACAGTTGTCTCAGAATAAGAAGGTAAATTTTTTTTAAGTATAAGAAGTGCGTAAAAAGGGTAATTTCTTGCTTATTGACTGTAGTTGGCTGTCATCTGTGCTCCTGGGGTGTCTGTTGCGCCGGATGGCGGAAACTCCGTGGAGGGGCTGCCTGTCCCAGCTCCACACTCAGGGGCACCGCAGCGGTGGCCGGAAGTCAGCCCCAGGGAAAGCGCAGACGGTACGAATGTCCTGCTTTGTCGACGTCTACACTCGTGATAACGAGATTAAACTTAACCACGTCCGTAGCTGCTACACTGAATAGCTCAAAACATGGAGAACAGGTCTTCTGATATCAGCCAAAACCATCTGGTTCTGCAAAGACGTTGCTCAGAGATCGTCCAGAATCCCAGCACGGGTCTTCCATCTCCTGTGTTCAAATGCATGAAAACATCACCAACGCTCGCCTCGGAAGCGCTCCCGTACTGCCGTGGCCGTGGATGAAAGTGGGTAAAAGTCAGCAAAAGCCTCCGGTGAGTCCCCCGGTTCCACGGAACCGACGCAAAGTGCATTGAATGTGAGCTGCGCGTCGCTCACGTCAGCAACACGCGTGTACACAGAGGCGAGGCGTGTGCGCATTTGCTCAGAGAGCCACGTAGCAGCACAGTGCCCGCCGGGGCCCCCCGGGAGCAGGGTCCGTGAGGCGGGAATGTGCCGGCCAGTTCTCAGGCCCTTGAGGCGCTGCTGCCTTCATGAGGAGAGCGGATGGCGGGAAAGCCCAGTCGGAGCTTCCACCCCTCGGGGGTTTAAAACTCGGACAGAACCGTGGCGAGGAGTTGGACCTGCAGGTTCCCAGGCCACAATCTCGGTGCCTGTGGGCAGGCCCAGGTTGAGGCCCGGCCGACGCTGGGGAGGGTTCCTGGGGAGAGGCCCTCTGCGGGGGCAGTGCCTGGGTGCCCCCAGGGTGCCGCGGTGGGCAGGTCGGCCAGACACGGTGACCCACAGCCCTGCGGTGACCGCCATGATTCTCTCCACCCGCCCAGGCCTCTGTGTACTGCGTGGCCGCTGTACTGTGGACCGCAGCCAAGTTCAGCGTCCCCCAAAACCAGAAGCTGGCCCTACCACGCAGGCTCAAGGCCCTCCTCCTGGACATGGCCAAGCGCAGTGCCCTGGAGCGGCCGTCCACGGCTGAAGCCATCAAGGTAACTACACTGTGGTCGTGGCCCGGCCCAGGGTCCGAGGACTGTGGGCAGTGACCACCCTTGCAGAGCTGGGGGTGAGCATGCAGGTCCTCTTTTCTGAAGTCAGCCCGGCCATTGCATCTGACCATGAAGCAATGGTCAGAGCAGGGGTTCACATCGTGGCCACGTCCATGTGGGCAGACAGCACAGTGTCTCTGCTGCTCCCCTCCACAGGCATTCCGCCTGAGATGCCTGCTTTCTCCAGCTTGTCCAAGAGGCCAGGGAGGGCGCAGAGGGTGTCCTGTGGCCACGTGTGGACCCCTGCCCTTAGGCCCTGCTGGAGGAGGGCAGAGAGTGGCCTCCACCCTGACTCCCCACCCTGACCCCCACCTCCTCTGAGGATTCCACTGGCCTCGCCCCTCCCTTCCTGGTCTCCCTGCTGGACTCAGGCTTCGGGGCTGGGATCTAACATCCATCCTGCTGGGACCTGCACCTGCACCCAGCAGATGGACCAGCGTGGGGGCAGGAGCCAAACCCTGATGTGTCAGTGATCAGGAGGACCTCCTGGGGAGGAGCCGTGTGTGTGATCAGGAAGACCTCCTGGGGAGGAGCGGAGATGGCTGTGGGTGTCGGGACCTGGGCCCACCCGTCTCTGCCTTGACTGTTCGGTGACCTTGGGCGGGTTGCTCAGACCCTCAGGCTCTCAGGCCCTCTCTGCCATGGGAGGATGAGCTCTAGATGCCGCTGAGCATCTGCGAAGCAGTGAAAGCAGATTTTACTCAGTAACTGCTGAGAGTCGGAGAAGCTGAGCTCCGCCCCATGTGCACAGGACCTGGGCTCGTAAAGGGAGGACAGGAGGGCCTGGGAGCATGGGCTCCGGTGAACATGATCCAGGGCTGGGGTGTCCTGGCAGCAAGGCCACCAGGTCTGTGGCCAACGCTGGGTGTGGGACTCTTCGCTCCCAGGGAGCCTGGGGGACAGTGGCCGACTGACCCTTTTCAGGAAATGCTCTCAGAAAGGCTCGTCCAAGGCCTGTGTCAGGTGTCAGTGAGAGCAAACAGGAAGCTCTCGTGGCAGACCTGAGCTTTTTCAGACGAGGACCCAGGGTCATGGGGCGGGTGCCGCCACGGCCAAGGCCCGTCAGGATGCCCGGACGGTCTCCCCCTCCAGGTGTGCAGCAGCTACCTCCTGCAGCGAGGCATGGACAGCCGGAGCATCCTCGCCCACCTCAGAGCTTCCACCTGCCAGGTGGGCGGGGCTAGAACCGCGGGGCGCCTCCTCCCACCCAGACACGCCTGCCCTCGCTTTGCTGCTCCCCGCAGCCCCACACACAGGTCTTCGTTGACCACCAAGCTGTGGGTGGGTGCGTCTCGGGGTGGAGAGGACACTCAGGTCCCATCTCCCAAGGCCCCCCCCCCGTGGCCCCCAGGGAACCGGATCAGGATCCTTGGGGCAGGGTCCCCAGGATGGCAGCTGGCACCCACCCCTGGTGCACAGAGCAGTAGGCTCTGAGTTTCAGGTGGTGCCGGCACCTCCCACTCGCAAAGCCTACCGAACTTGTTGGATTGGGAGGCAAAGGAGCCCCAAAGGCTTCCTCTCCAGGCAGGGCCGCTCGACCTTGGGCCACGTGGGCTCCCCGAAGCAGGAAGCTCCCTGGGCACCGGCGGTGGGGCGGGGGGGAGACCCCATGGGTGTTGCCAGCACTGGCGGAGCGCCATGGTCACCTGGCCCAGAGCTGTCACCTGCTTCCAGGTGTACCAGGAGGAAGAGACCATCAGCCTCCAAAACACCTTCTCGGTGGTTGAACTGAAGCCCAGCCCAGCATCAGCCTTGGAGCCCGGCCCAGGTGGGGCCCCCACCAGCCCCTGCACCCCACCCCACAGCTACCCCTGCCTCTGCCTGGGCAGACACAGCCGGGCGCCTCCCGGAACTCCAGGCAGGAAGTCCTGCCCCTGCCAGCCCCCATCTCGAAACTCCCGGTTCCTCAGGCCCAGGTTCTCACCCCCGTCTCCAGCAGCTGGCCCTCCCAAGCCCCTATCTGGAGACCCCCCAGAGTCCACACAGAGCCCACCCGCCCCCTGTGCTTTGCCCTCCCCAGCAGGACCCTCCAAGCCTCCTGGTGGGCCCTGTCTTTCTGGCCTGTCCCCACCTGCTGGCCCTTCCCTAAGCACCGGTCATAGCCACCTGTCCGCTGGGGGCCAGCCCCAGCACAGAGGAAGCCCCCAGGGACGTGCGGGAGGGGACAGCACCGTGCACTGGTGGGGTGAGCCCTGGGGATGGGGCGCATGCTGGGGACACTCCTCGGCACCCGCCCGGCCAGGCCCCACCTGCACGCTCAGCCCCCTGGGTCCCCAGGCTTCCTGCCGGTGAACAGCGACACCGGGCTTGTGGCTGTGCCAGGGCCCGTGCCCGGCCAACATCCCTTCTGTGAAGAAGCCGCCCAGCTGCCCGAGGCATTCACCTCCGAGGCCACGCACTTCAAGCCCATCATCCTCACGCAGGACCCCAGTGTGGCCAGGTGAGCCTCCGTCCCCACGCCCCAGAGCTGCTGGGGCCCGGGCGCAGGCGACCCCTGCTGAGCTCGGTTCCTCCTGTAGGGACCAGCCTGCCTTGGCCCAGGAGGAGTCCCAGGAGAGGAACAGCCAGAGGGAGAGAGAAGGTGAGGGGACGCTCTGCCCGGAGGCTCACGCCGGGTCACCCAGTCTGAAGGCACCTGACGGGCCACAGGGAGCAGCCCCAGAGCCTCTTGGGGAGTCAGTGCAGCGTGGCTCAGCCCAGGGCTGCCCCTGCCCTCCACCCGCAGCCCCAGCAAACCAGCCAGACGGGGCCTCAGCCGAGGTTCCCAGCCCATCTGCGCTGCCTGGAGAGCAAGGGCCGGCTGGGCAGGTCCTTCCTGGAGTCACTTCCGGGGGCCTCAGGCCCGGCGCCCTGGGGCCCACCACGATCCACCACGGCCCTCGACACCCGCCCAAGCCTCCCCGCAGCAAGGCCACCGAGCGCCCGGGTCAGGAGCCAGAGGGCCTCAGGGCCACCCCTGCTGGGGAGCATGACAACCAGAGCCCGGACAGTGTCCCAGAGAGGCCACGGCCCGCAGACCGGAGGCCCTGTCTGCCCTGTGTGGACGCCGCGCCACTGCCGGGGAGGACAGCCTGCCCGTCGCTGCAGGAGGCCACACGCCTCATCCAGGAGGAGTTTGCCTTCGATGGCTACCTGGACAACGGGCTGGAGGCTCTGATTATGGGTACGTGGGGGCCGCAGACTCCCCAGAGGAGGCCTAGGCTAGGGAGAGCCCCGCGACCCCCGGCACCCCCAGCCAAGACCAGCCTTGTCCGTTTCGTCAGCCATGAGGGAGCCTTTTAGAAAGCGGCCTCGCCTCCGTCCTACTTGCCTCCGTCCCACTTGCCTCCATCGTTTTTGAAAACCAGGGGAGTACATCTTCGCCTTGAAAGACCTCACCTTTGCTACTTTCTGTGGCGCCATTTCCGAGAAGTTTTGTGACCTGTACTGGGACGAGAAGCTGCTGCAGAGCCTCTTCAGGGTGGTGAACCGGCCGGCGTCACCCTCCGCAAGGTGGGTGCCCCGGGGCAGCCCTGCCTCCCCGCCCTTCCCTGACACCCACCGTGCTCCAGCCCTGACGCGGCCCAGCCTTCCCCTCCCAACCCTCAGTGTCCATTCTGCCTCTGCCTCAGAGAGGCCACCCCCGGGGGAGACGGGTGGGCGTCCCAGCCACCCCCTCCGTGGTCCTGACGCCCACCACAGCTTTCTGTCGGGCCTGAATTCCCTCCAGAGGAAGAAAAGGCTCGTGGGGAGCACAGCGCAGGTGCTCTCTGGGAGGCTGTGGGGGCCTGGGCCATGGTGGCCACAGGGTTTCCTGCTCAGAGGGACCAGAGTGAGGTCCCGAAGAGGAGAGGAGACCCCAAACAGGCAGCCCCAGAGCCCGCAGGGCCCAGCCCTGAGCCGCAGTGGGGGCCCCATGCTGCCTTGCTCATGGCTCGACACGGCGCCCGTGGCCCAGGCAGCTCCTGCACCCGTGTGTGGAGTCACAAGTGTGAGGTGCACAAGTGTGCCCGCCTCAGCCCCGGCCCCCGGCCCCGCAGCACGGAGAGGCTGCTCCAGAACCCCCCAGGGACCCCAAGCAGCTAATGACCCGGGGATCCCACCAGCTGCTATGCCCCTCAGTGACCCGAGAGGGGCCGGCTCCTGATGCTTCTGGCGACGGCTCTGTGTGGCCAGGTGGGCCAGTAGGCCGGGCCCGTGGAGACTGAGGTCTCCTCCCAGTGGGCGGGGGCGGGGACGGTGCCTGACCTGCATTCTTGTTGTCAGTGCGGCCGAGGAGGCTGGGTCACAGCCAGAGGTCAGCCCCAGGCCCTGCTCCCCATCCAGCAAGAGGCCCTCCCTGCACCGCCTGGGTAAGTGCTGGCCAGCCCACAGCAGGGCGGCTCCTCTGTCCTCTCCGCAAGTCGTGGGGTGCCCCAGGGTCCCGGCAGCCTTGGACGGCTCTGTCTTTGCCCTGGGGCACCCCAGCCAAAGGCCGTCCTCTCCTGGGGACGAGAGGAGCCCAGGACCTTGGAGGGGGGATCCCCTGTCACCAGCTATTGGGATAGAGAACTGCTGGGAGCTGGGGGTGATCCCATCTCCAGGCAGAGGCGGGGCTGGGTGCCCCAGGCTTTGGTAACAAGGCAGAAGTGGGCTTGCTGCCGAAAGGCCCCAGGGCTGGGCTCCTGGCGTGTTAGCCCCAAGTTCCCGGGGCACGTGGATTCCAGGCTGGGGAAATTCCAGCGTACGACCAGCAGGCTGGGGGCTTAGGAACAAGCTGGTGGCCGTGGTCACCCTCAGGCTGTCTGTGGTCGTGGCCAAGCTTGGTGGTGGCCCAGTTCCCATTCCAACGAGTCAGAGACCAGGTGGCCAGGCCGCAGTGTGAGGTCCGTGCCGTCCTGGGTGGCGGGAAGCCCTGCACGGGAGAAGCTTCAGGCAGGAGCAGAGCTGGGGCCACATTTTAACTTCCAGAAGCAGAGAGGGTTGGGGCAGAGGGCACAGCCTTGATGGCGGGAACAGCGGGAATGGGGGCGGCCCCACCCCAGGACCCACAAGTCTGGAAGGAGTGAGGGCTCAGAGAGGGGCTCCACCTGGGGGGAGGCCTAACCCACCCCGTGCGGCAGTTCAGGGTCCAGCATCTCCCCTGCGCCAGGAGCGGCAGCCGTGTCGGGGGTGCCGGAGGTGGTTCCGGGAGAGACGGGCTTCCACGTCCAGGCAGCACCCCGTCCCGTAATCAGCCAGCGCAGGCTCCGCGCACACGAGCCGCCATCCACAGAACCTGTATCTCTCTCTTTCAAGGAAAAGAGAAGCCAGCCGTGGCCAGGGCCAGCTGGGCCCCCTGCCCACCCACCTCGGTGTCCGGCGTGGACTCAGACGAGCTCTCGCGGGGAAACTTTGAAGTGGGATTTCGGCCTCAGAGGTCCATAAAAGCCGACAGAGTGCAGCCGCCTGAGGCGGACGAGGACAGGCGGTCGGCGGGCGGAGCCCTGGACGTGGAAGCCGTGGCTACACCAGCCAAGTCCAAGGCGGGCAGCCCGGCTGTGTCCCCCGGCCCCGCTGGACTGCAGAGCTGCAGCCCAGGCTGGTGCAGCGCCTTCTACGAGGCCGACTGCTTCGGGGCCGACGTCCACAGCTACGTGGAGGACCTGGGGCGGCAGCACGCGGACGGGGCCCTGCCCGACGCCCACAGCCCGGTGAGTCCCAAGCCGAGGCCCTGCACGACGGGCGGGGCGGGGCCTCCTTCCAGCAGAGCTCCCGGCCACCGCAGGTGACAGGTGGCACAGTGTGCTCTGAGCCCCAGCAGGGTGACGCCCGTCTGGTGCCCCCACCCCGTGGCTGTGGCCACGGTTGGGGCCCCTCTGGGTTGAGCTGTCTGCGCCGGTGCCCCACGTTTGGGGATAGGGAATGGCTTTTCTCTGGTGGTTACCGGGGCGGTGGGTTCCCAGGAGGCCCCTCGGTGCTCGTGATCAGGCTGCGTCCGGCCATGTTTCCCATGGGGCAGGCGCAGCCCTCCGGGCTTTGCACAGCCTCGCTCTGCGGTGAAAGAAAACACCAGAAACGCCTGCCCCGCAAGCCCACGCCGGGCCTGGCCGCTGAAGCCTGGCCTGCGCTTTGTGGCCAGCGGTGCCGTCCTGGGACAGGAGCAGCTGCAACTTCTCCCTGGTCAGCAGGGAGGGGAGGTCTTAGAACGAGCATCCTGGGATGCAGGAGGGGCCTTCAGCGCTCTCAACACAACGGGGGCCAGTGACCCACAGCCCCAGACAGGCCCGCAGTCATGCGAGGCCCAAGCGCCCAGGGTCGATGACAGGAGGGGGCCCAGCGGTAGCTCCGGGAACTCTCCCACTGCCTCCTGCCTTGAGCCTCAGCCGCAGTGGGAAGGCTCCCCAGCCTCTGGGCTTCAAACCTGTCCTGGGGCTCCTCCTTGCTCCCCTTCTGCCTCCTCCTGGGCCCCATTTATAACTCAGTCCAGGTGACCCGGCGTCTTCCCGGGGTCGGGGATGAGACCGAGGTTAAGCTCTGCGAAGTGTTCATTTCCACTTCTGGGCCACGTGAAGGGCCTGCATGGTGCTACGGCCTCTGCATCTGGAACACCCCACACACGGCCTGAGGGCACTTAGAGGACGCAGGCCTCCCCTGGGGCTGGGGAGGGACAGGGCGGCCTGCACGCAGACACCAAACGGCCCGGCCCCAAACACGCAGCGTCCTGAGGGAGGACCCAGCCCCCAAACTCATGGACTCTTGCAGGGAACACTCAGCCCCAAACGCCCAGCGTCCAGCAGGGAGGACTCGCCCCCAAATGCACAGGTCCGAGGGGCACTCGGCCTCCCAGTGCACAGGTCCGAGGGGCACTCGGCCTCCCAGTGCACAGGTCCGAGGGGCACTCGGCCTCCCAGTGCACAGAGTCCAGCCCATGGCCACAGCCTCACGTTTCTCTTGGAGGAACTCCTATGTCTGTCTCAAAACAGGAGGCTCAGAGCCACAGGAAGGGCAAAGAAACACCCGGAGACAGATTTTCACATCTGCAGCTCAAAGAGCACACAGTGCAGGCGGGCCAGGGCCATTCTCCGGGGCAGCCAGAGCTGCCAGTGGGTGGGCATTTTCTCCATTCAGCGCTGACCCTCACCTGCTGTGGCCGCTGCAGCCGGCCTTGTGTGCTGGGCTCAGCACTGCGGGCTCCCTGGGGCTGCGGAGCCGGCGTCTGCATCTCCTGCTATTAAAACCAGCATGGGAAAAAGAGAAAAGGAAGGGAGGAAGGGAGGAGAAAGAAAGAGGAAAAAAAGCATGGCTCCAGGAAGGAAAGAAGGAAAGAAAAAGAGAGAGAGAAAGAAAAAAAGAAAAAAAACAAGCATGGCTTCAAGAAAGAAGGAAAGAAAGAAAGAAAAAGAAAGAGAAAGAAAGAAAAAAAAGTAAGCATGGCTCCCAGAGTCAGGTGAGGGCGCCGGCGTGGCTGGCGTGGTTCGTCCCCCGACCGTCTGCACCAGTGAAGCCCGGCTCGTGTTTTCTTCCCCACCACCCCGTGGATGGATTCTCAAGGAATCTGCCTGTGGTTCCCAGTGAGTCAGCGCCACTGATGTGGACGTGGTGTCCAGCTGTGAAAGGCGGCTGTGGACGAGCCTGCCCAAGCCACGCTCCAGCCAGGCGGGCATCAGGCCGAGGATGCCCCCTCCTGGTTTTCCGATGCCTTGAAGCACAGAGACCTTCCCCAGGAGAGTTTGCCAACGTCGGCATCTCTACAAATGGATGGGGTGAGGGGGCTGGAGCCAGCGCAGGTGACCTCTGGGGCCAGACAAGGGGGATGTGGTCACCACCGTCCTCAGAAGCAGAACACAGCTCCTTGGGGGCACCTGCATTGATTGAACTTGACCTGCCCAGCCCAGTCGGCCCTTCCTTGATGATGGAATATTCTAGATCCACACTGTCCACAGGGCAGCCAACAGCCACGTGTGGCTGCTGAGTTCTGGAAACAAGACCCACATGACTGAGGACCTGACATTTTAATTTCACTGCACATTAGGCAGCCTCCGGCGGCTCAGTGTGGGAGGCGGGTTCTACCTGGCTGGGCGGGAGCAGGACCCGAGCGCTTACCCGCTGAGGTTCTGTAGAGGGGCCGGTCTTCACACAGCCAGCCGGGACTGCTGCCCACACTGCCCTCGCCGGGAGCCTGGCCCTCCGTGGGGCTGCCACAGCCGTCCCTGAACCTGTGCGTGGGAGAAGACAGCAGCGGGCCCCCGCCTCCATGGAACCACCAGATAGAGTGGATTCAAATCATTACATAGAAATATCGCCTGCATTTTTTATTTTGCAAAACAAAATTCAAAAATAAGCACTATCAACAGAGCAGAGTCACTGGCAGGCTGACAGGCAGGGTTGGCTGGTGGATCCGAGCCTACGGCGCATAACAGAAGGAAGCTTGCTGGACGGGCTCCCAAGTGGATGACCCCTCGGGGCGGTCGCTGCTGGCCGTGGGCACATGAACCCCTCCCAGGAGGCCTGGGCCAGAGCTGCCGTGCCTCTCACCTCTGCCCTCCACCAGGTACCCCCGCCTTGTGGCACCTCATAGTCCCAGCTGAAGACCTGCTGCCCCAGCCCAGCTCCCATGGACCCCCAAGGCTTCCCAGCAACCCCCCCAAACCACTCCCCTCCTTGGTGCTGGGCCAAGCCCCACAGGTGCAGGAGGAGGCTGTATCTGCCCCTGTGCCCCGGGAGGGTAAGGCCATCTCTGGGGTCACTGCCCTGGCAGGCTCATCCTCAGGGCACCCCTGCTCCAGCCTCCACGACGGGTGCCCGTCCCACAGGACAGAGGGGGTACCAGATGAGCGGCTGCCCAGCCAGGCGTGGGAGGCGTCCTGGGACAATGGGGCCCCCCTCCCTGAATACAGTCCCATCCCAGGACATGCTCGGTCCCAGCTGGTGTCTGTGCATGAAGCAGAGCCCAGCGGCCCTCCCTCCTGGCTCCTGCAGTCAGGACCTGCCAGTCTGGCCTCAGTCCCTTCCCTCACAGAGACAGCCTTGGGGATGAGGTCCCCAACTCCATCTTCCAGGCAGGAACTCAGACCCTGGCAGGCTCAGGAGAGTCACACCCGGGCGTGCACTTAACACTCACACTGTACAGGGCAGCCAAGGGCTAGGGCAAACCCTGCGGCTGCTGCCCAGCAAACCATGATGGTCCAGCTGGCAAGTTCCCAGGAGGACGGCTTCCAGGGGTCTTGTCTGCACAGGACAGCGGGACTCCGTATGTTTGGGCTTCTTTAAGCCTAAGTTTAAAGGAAAGGCAAGGCCTGGTGCAGTGGCTCACACCCGCAGTCCCAGCACATTGGGAGGCTCAGATGGGAGAATCGCTTGAGCCCAGGGAGTTGAAAGCCGCAGTGAGTTGTGATCACACCTCTGCGTTCCAGCCTGCGTGACAGAGCGAGACGTCATCTCTAAAAAACCAAAAAAAAGTCAATAAAAATAGAAAACGAAAAGACAGGCAGACGCCTGAAGACGTGGGATACGCCTTGGGAGGTCACACCCGTCCTCCCCGCACCCTCCCCCCGCACCTCTCCCCCCCCACAACCTGAGTCTGGGGTCCCAGAGGTGACACAGCCCTACCTGCTTGGGCAGGAGAGCCTGGGGCTGACTTGGGTGGCGTCTGGTTCTACTGAGGCCCCAGGTGGTGGCCACACAGCAGTGCCCACTGTCCCCTGAGCACACCCCACAGGGCCTGACTGGTGAGGGGTGCTGGGCACTGCCCTGTGAGCCGGGGGACAGCAGAGGCCCCCACACCACACTGCCCGGCAGGGGACAGCCTCGTTGGCTGTGTGGGCCGGTCTCTATGGGATGCTGCGCTGCAGCTGATCTCCAAGGCCTGGGAGGGCCCAGCGGGGTGGGGCCTGGCCCTGGACATGGCCAACGTGCGGGGCTGCCTGGGGCTTAGGCGCTGTGTTTCGTCAGCAGGAGCTGGAGCAGCAGCTCATGATCGAGAAAAGAAACTATCGCAAGACCCTGAAGTTCTACCAGAAGCTCCTGCAGAAGGAAAAGAGGAGCAAAGGTGAGGCCTTGGGGGCGCAGGTCAGACACCCCAGCCGCAGGAGCCTGGCCCCGGCCCACTCTGCCCTGCCCACAGGCTCCGACGTCAAGACCATGCTGTCCAAACTGAAAGGGCAGCTGGAAGAAATGAAATCCAGGGTGCAGTTCCTCGGCCTGGTCAAGAAGTACCTGCAGGCAAGTTCTACGGCCCGCTCTGTCCGCGAGGCCTTCGCCTCGGACAGCCTCCCACCGCGGGACACCGTCGGTCTGTCCGTGCTGAGTCATGAGAGGGGCCCTGATTTGAGGAGGCCCTGAGGGGAAGGGCAGGGTGACCCAGTGCCCGTGTCCCGCCGGCAGGTCATGTACGCGGAGCGCTGGGGCCTGGAGCCCTGCGCCCTTCCGGTCATCGTGAACATCGCGGCCGCGCCCTGCGACACGCTGGATTTCAGCCCCCTGGACGAGTCCTCCTCACTCATCTTCTACAACGTCAACAAGCACCCGGGTGGCCGGCAGAAAGCCCGCATCCTGCAGGCCGGCACGCCGCTGGGGCTCATGGCCTACCTCTACTCCAGGTGCGTCACGACGAAAGCTCGCCGGGAGAGGGAGACACCGCCCTGGGCGCTGAAAGGGGGGCACGGGCCTCGGCCCCTCCGCCAGGCTGGGTGTGCACTTTCTAGCTGGGAGAGATGTTTACTCGGGGCCACCGTGCACCGGGGGGGCCACCGGCAGCTCTGCAGAGACCCCGGCCAGAGTGGACACCGGGTCTCGGGGTGCGCCCGGCAGTCCCTGGAGGTGCTGGGAAACCCACCCTACATAATTAACATGCGGACGGCTTCCAAAAGCCCACACTCGGCAGCTCGGCGATGTGGCTGGACTCCGCCCAGCTCACCGTGTCAGAACAGCCGGCAAGGAGCCTCGTGGCCCAGGGACGCAGTCGGGCTGGGGGTTTCCACCATCGCCCCGCTCGGTGTGTGCACTGGCTCCCGAGACCCCGATCCGTAAACACTGGTGTGCGTGCACCCACAGCAGCGAGGACCCAACAGGTCCCCTCACCTCTGCCGGGGCCACAGGGCCAGACCCCCGGCCGCCCCACCCACCGCCTCACCCTTCACCCGCTCTGCCCTGCAGGGGCCTTGGCTGCACCCTGTTCTCAGGCACCGGGAGCTCTGCACCCACTGGTCTGACCCACTACCAGAGAGGCACCCCTCCCGGACAGTGACTGGCCCACCCCATCTTGGCTATGGGACCCTAATTACACCACTTTGGAGCCCCAAGGGTCCTCTCTGAGCAGAGGAGCACTTGCCCCTTGGGGCCCAGCAAAGGACACCGAGGAGGCCAGTAGGCATGAGGACAGGGAGGCCCTAGAGAGGAACAGTGGTGTCTTCCCCCCAGCCCCGTTACCCCAAGGACCCTCTAGAGAGGGACAGCAGCCTCCTCCCCCGGCCCCGTTACCCTAAGGTGAGCTGGCCCTGGTCTCGAGGGGCCTCCTACTGGCCAGGGCTCCAGACCGACCCTCAGACCCAGGTCTCAGCCTCCTCATCTGCAAGGCAGGCACAGCCACACCCACCATAGAGTCTCTGTGCTGTTGTGGGAGACACCTGTGTGTGTGGCTGTGCACGTGTGCAGTGTGGCATGTTCCTGGTGTACGCATGTGTGGTGTGTCGGGGTGTTGTGTGATGTGCTGTATCATGCATGTGGATTATACAAATGTGATATGTATTTAGACTTGTATGGAGTGTGTGGGGTATGTGTGTGGTTGTGGGATGTGTGGTGTGGTAGGCACATGTGTGGTGTGCATGTGTGGGGCAGTGTGTGTGGCTTGTGTGCCCATGTATGGTGTGTGATGTGGAGTATTGTGTGTGGTGTATGGTTGTGGGGTATCACATGGCATGTGTGCACATGTGTGGTGTGGGGTATAATGTGGTACATGTGTGGTGTGTAGTGTGTGTGTGCATGTCTGTGGTTGTGGCATTCTGTGTGGCTTACAGGTGTGAGCGTGAGCTCTGTGCTTCCATGGAAGGAGCATCTCCTGGCCGTGCATGTGGTGTGTGGCATGGGGTATAATGTGGTGTGTGTTGTGTGGTGTGTGTTGTATGCTGTGGGGTATAGTGTGGTGTGTGTGTACGTGTGTGGCGTGGGGCATAGTGTGGTGTGTGGTGTGGGGTACAGTGTGGTGTATGTACGTGTGTAGGGTGTGATGTGGGGTATGGTGTGTGGCACGTGTGTGTTGTGTGGTGGGGGGTATAGTGTGGTGTGTGTACGTGTGTGGTGTGTGGTGTGTGTGGCATGTGTGTGGTGTGTAGCGTGGGGTCCCCTGGCCGTGCATGTGGTCACAAGGGGCTTCCCCGCTTTGTAGAGCTGGTGGCAATGGGGGTTTGCCTGGCACGTGAGCACCTGTGTGGTGTGTGGGCCTGTGTGGTGCTTGGCCTGAGCTGTGGCTCCCTGTGTCCGAGGAGGCGAGCGGGTGACCAGGCCCCTGGTTCCACTGCCACCCGGTCTCCTGCCCGAGGCTCCTCCAGCGTGGGAGGACGCCTTGCTAGGCCTCGCCTTCCTGACCACGGAGGTTGGGCTCCCAGGACACCGGGACAGTCCCTGACCTGCTTGCAGGCCCCTGGACGGTATCTCCTGAGGGTGACCGGTTTCACCCAGTGAAGACAGGAGCTTTGAGTGCGCAGCGTGGCGCCCGGCCCGAGGCACCGGCTCCCTCGGCTTCCCAGGCTGACGGCCCGGCCAGTGGAGGCGCCACGAGGCCCCACACAGGCCACGCTCAGAAAGGCCTGGCGCTGGGAACACTTGGGAGTTCAGATGTTATCCTGGCCCCCCCTTTAATTTCTCTGGCGATTCTCCTGACAGTGACATGCACAGAGAAGGCGCACTCACACTCACACACACTCAACACCCCCAGAACACTGGCGGAGCCTGGCTGGGCCGTGGCACTGCTCACTGCCGCCCTGCCTGCCCCGCCCACAGCGACGCCTTCCTGGAGGGCTACGTGCAGCAGTTCCTGTACACCTTCCGCTACTTCTGTACGCCCCACGACTTCCTGCACTTCCTCCTCGACCGCATCAACAGCACGCTGTCCAGGTACTGTGCCCACGCCCGCCAGCGCTTCCCCGGGGCAGGGCGGGTTCCTGTGGGCCTGGTTTAGCCACCATGAAGGCCAAGGCAGTCCCTGGAGGGTAAGGGGCCAGGGAAGCCTGGCCGGAGGTTGGGAACACACATGGAGGCAGAGAAAGCAACCGGGGCAGGAGGGCCGTGGCCTGGGAGTCTGGGAGCGCTGGGAGGTGCCTGGGAGTGGAGCCTCTTCCTGCTGACGAGGAGGAAAGTGGAGGGCAGGGAGAGTCAGCAGGTCAGCTCGGGAACACCAAGCAGAGGGTCCTGCCGGCTCCCAGCCTCCCTCTGCTCCCATGGCCAACAGCTGGGGTCAAGAGAGGGAGAGGTGTTCTGCCTCTCTAGGTTGACCTGCTGACCCCTAGGACACCCCATGCACCCCCTTGCCCAGGCCCACACACACCCAGGCTGGGCACCCCCATGGCCCCTCAGGCCATCAGCCGGTCAGCTCCCGCCTTGGGGGAGGGACCCACAGAAGACCCCCTAGCCCCCTAAGCCCCCTGCACATGTGGAGCCTGGTCCTGTCCTGCCCCTTGGGAGAGCCGCGCACAGCCCCTGGGCCTCTGTCCCCCACTCACGCATCCTGGCAGCTCAGGCAGCTCCCCCATGCCTCCAGGGCCCACCAGGACCCCACCTCGACTTTCACCAAGATCTACAGGCGGAGCCTGTGCGTGCTGCAGGCCTGGGTGGAGGACTGCTACACCGTGGACTTCACCCGGAACAGCGGGCTGCTGGGGCAGCTGGAGGACTTCATCTCCTCCAAGGTGACTGTGCACTGAGCCAGGCAGCTGCGCCCTGGACCCCACGGCGGGAGGTGCTGCCCTCCTCCGGAAAGTGGCCCTGACCGCCATGCACCATACTTCTGCCTAGATCCTACCCCTGGACGGCTCCGCAGAGCACCTGCTGGGCCTCCTGGAGGTGGGTACAGACCGGCGGGCGGAGGGCAGCCCTCGAGGCACAGACCTGGAGAACCCCAAGGAGGCGGAGGAAGACACCAGGCCTTTCAACGCCCTCTGTAAGAGGCTCTCGGAGGACGGCCTCTCCCGGAAGGTGGGGGTCTTTCCCAGGGGAGGGCCTCCCTGGACAGGCAGATGTGGCCCCGAGCCCAGCCTCAAGAACACATGTACACACATACGCGCACAGGTGCACATCCATATACATGCATACACATATGCACATGCACCTCTGTGCACAGCTGCACACACCCACAAATGCACACACATGCACCCTTGCACGTGCACCCTCACACACATACACGTGCAGCCTCACATGCGTGTGCACCCTCACACACGTGCACCCTCCCACACACATGCATGTGTTCACACACATGTGCACCCTCACACACACATCCACACATGTGCACCCCCACACACCCATGTGCACACCCTCCATGTTCCCAGTCCCAGGCAGCCCTCCTGGGCTGCGCGCTCCCAGGCTCTCGGCTGAGGAGGGTCCTGCTATGACTCACTGACCCTTGGCCAGAGACTGGGTGGAAGAAACCAGTGTGGGGAGATGAACGGCCTTCCCATTAAACCTCAGCGGCCCTGCCATGGGGGACCTGCTGAAATGAGCAGGACGAGCATCCTTGTGCCAGCCCAGCAGTGGCTGGGCAGGCCGCTCTCTGGCTCTGGCTGGGCCAGTCTGAGGAGTGCTGGGCTTGGGCCTGGCCCGGTCCTCACCCTGCCCTGCCTCCCTGGACCCCTGACCCGAGGGGCCCCTCAGTGCCCGGCCTGCCCTGCAGAGCTTCCCCTGGAGGCTGCCGCGGGGCAACGGGCTGGTACTGCCACCGCACAAGGAGCGGCCCTACACCATCGCCGCGGCGCTGCCCAAGCCCTGCTTCCTTGAGGACTTCTACGGCCCCTGCGCCAAGACCAGTGAGAAGGGGCCCTACTTCCTGACCGAGTATAGCACCCACCAGCTCTTCAGCCAGCTCACGCTGCTGCAGCAGGTGAGGAGGGGGAGAATCCACACCGGGTCACCCGCCCCAGGGACACTCGGCGCCCACAGGGCCCTCAGTGGCCGCTTCCCAGAGGAACAGACAGGCAGGGAGGGGCCGGCTGCCAGGCGCACAGGTCTGGGCGGCTGCTGCCTCAACGGGAGGCCCCAGCAGGGTATTTGTCCCAGCAAAGCCGGGCCCTCCTCTCCGGACAGCTGCCTGCAGGGTCTGGACCTGCCTCTGCCCAGCACTCTGGCCTCACAGGCACTAGAAGACGGCCTGAGGGCCCTATGGGGTGCCAAGTCTCTGCCCCCAGCGCCTCCGTGGGAGTTGGGCCAACCCAGTTCCTTGCGCCCCCACCCAGCTGCCAGGGCTCTGCCCATCTTCCTCCACCTCCACCACAGCCAGCCCTCAGGCAGCCCCTTCCCAGGCCCTGCCATCCTGGATCACGCAGCAGGTGACAGCAGTGATGCCGACTTCCTGATCCCACCTGCTGTCACAGGGGCTGCCTGGATGCCGGGAGCCCTGCAGCCGACCTCTGTGGACTGTCGGGTGGGCACTGAACCCAGGATTGCAGAGATGGCCCCCACAAAACCCCCACCCTCCCTGGGACCTGGCCTTTGCCACGAGGCTCTGAAGGCTGGTAATCTGAACCTCTTCTCTCCACGTCCTGGCAGGAGTTGTTCCAAAAGTGCCACCCAGTCCACTTCCTGAACTCACGGGCTCTGGGCGTCATGGACAAAAGCACCGCCATCCCCAAGTGAGTGTCCCAGGCCCCTGGCTGGGAGTGGTGATGGAGGGTCTCAGGGGCTTCCCGTGAGGGTCTCGTGGATGCTCCTGACCAGCAGGAGATGCCTATGTCTCCAGAGAGCTGAGAGAGTGGTGTCTGCCAGTCAGAACAGCCGCACGGCCAGACCCCACCCCACCCTGCACCAGCAGCCCCGGGGCCGGGACGCCTGCACATGCTCTGGGTGACAGGTCCTGTGTTTCTCCTCCAGAGCCAGCTCTTCTGAGTCTCCGGGACGCCTGCACATGCTCCGGGGTGACAGGTCCCGTGTTTCTCTTCCAGAGCCAGCTCTTCTGAGTCTCTTTCGGCCAAAACGTGCAGCTTATTTCTGCCCAATTACGTTCAAGACAAGTATCTGTTACAGCTTTTAAGAAACGCAGATGACGTCAGCACCTGGGTAGCCGCCGAGATTGTGACCAGCCACACCTCCAAGGTGGGCACCCCATAGTTCTGAGGCCAGCACAGGGCGTGGGGTCTGCCTGTCCCAGAGCGGTGGCACCTCCTGCAAGGCCATGGCCTGAACCTTCCCCCAGCGCAGTGAGCCCAACTCTGTGTCCCTCGGAGCCACACCTGACCCAAGGCTTGAGGGGAGGGGCATCTCCCCTAGCACTGCCTGCCATGTCCAGAGCCACATCCACAGCCACATCCCAGCCACATCCACAGCCACGTCTCCACATGTCCAGTCATGTCCACAGCCATGTCTGCAGCCACGTCCACAGCTACACCCACAGCCACAGCCACATCCACATCTGCAGCTGGACACCGCTCCTCTCAGTGGTGGGTGCTCCTCAGCTCCGGGCCGCCTGGAGACTCAGGACAAGCTGCACCCACCACTGCCAGCACCCCTACCTGTGTTCACAACACACACACACACACAGAGCACCCCCCACACACTGGCCTCTGCCACAGCACCCCACCCCAGGGCCCCATCTCCTCTGTGCCTGAGGCTGGCACCTGGGCTGGGGTTTGTGACGCCCAACGTCCCACCCTAGGCTCCCCTGCCCCGGCCGAAGGCTCATGGTGGCCGCTCACTCAGTTTGTGGAATGACGGCTCTGTGGTCTGACCAAAGTCAAGGTCAAGTTCCAGCACCAGGGCCCAGTCTCAGCCTCTTCCAGGTCCTGTGGGCCTTGGGCTGGACGGGGGCCTCCTGACACGCCCCGCCCCGCCTGCTGTCAGGCAAGGCACTGTGCTCCCCTGCCCGGAAGGCACTGGGGTCCACAGCTGCTCAGGAGGCCAGAGTCCCCCAGCCCCGGGGGTGTACTGCTTCCTCCAGCAGGTGCCTTCGCCCAGCGGATGGCCTCTGATCTCACCTGAGCTCAGCCAGGCCTCACCTCATTGGGGTGGCCAGGTCCCGCTCCACAGGAGACTCAGGACCGCAGGGCTCCTTCTGTGCAACGTGGCCCCTTCCCCCGCAGCAGGGAGGTGGCAGCCTTGGCCCTGGGTGGACACTCACCCCCTCCTAGGCCAAAGAACCTTGAAAGCAAACTTGGGCCCAAGGAACAAAGGAACAGGCTCCCGGCCACAAACCCATCACTGCCATCCCTGCTGCTGTCCAGGAGTGGGCCGAAGGCGCCAAGGGCTGGGGCCCCGCACCAGGAGCCTCCGGGGGGCGTTTCCCTTCCCACTGTACCTTCACGCGAGCCCCTCCCGCCCGCAGCCCACCCTGGGGCCCGTGAGCCAGTGCAAAGGTGCTGACTTCTCTCCTCCCTTGAGAATTTTCCAACTTTGGGGCTTCATCAGCATGGCCCACCTGCGCAGGACACGGAACAGGGAGCCTGGTTGCCCCGTATGCTCTAATCCACGGATTCCACGGTTTCGTGAGGGACAGCAAGATGCGATTTCCCTACACCAGAGCCTCCACATGCGGGCTGTGGGCGGGTTCGTGAGGACGAGAATGAGGACAGGTGGCGTTCACCCAGCTAACCGCAGCATCCCGGGCAAACCTTCACCCTGAGCTGCCGCAGGAGGTGGGGACAGCGCCTCCCAGCCTGACAGAAGCCCACCTCCAGCTGCAGACGCCCCGCCTGCCTGAGGAGCTCCAGGACAGCCTCTCGTCCCGGTCATGCTCCCGTGTCCGGGTCTGCGGGGTCGGCAGGAGCCGTGCAGCCTCACACCCCAGGCTGCCGGCGCCCAGCATCACCATGACAGAGCCCAGCACTGCGGCCATATCACTGTTGGGTCCCTGCAGACAAGAGCCGAGCCAGGGGCGGGGCGTGGTGGCTCACACCTGTAATCCCAGAACTTTGGGAGGCCAAGGTGGGCGGATCGCCTGATGTCAGGAGTTTGAGACCATCTTGGGCAACATGGTGAAACCCTGTCTCTACTAAAACTACAAAAATTAGCTGGGCGCGGTGGCACATGCCTGTAGTCTCAGCTACTTTGGAGGCTGAGGCAGGAGAATCGTTCGGACCCGGGAAGCGGAGGTTGGCACCAGCTTTTATTGAACAAATCGAATGAAAGGGTGCACTCCAGCCTGGGCCACACAGCAAGACTCCATCTCAAAAAAAAAAAAAAAAAAAAAAGAGTGGAGCCCAGGCCGGCATCCCTGGTTTCCGTGGAAGGATGGCCCACGCCCGGTGATCCCTCAGGGACAGGGTGCTCCAACAGGAGGGGTCAGCTGAGTTCTCCAGAATCTTCCTGAAGCCCTGGAATTGGATCTGAGACGCAGCTGCTCGGGACGGCTCAGAAGCAGAACCCTGCTGGGGGGGTGTTCGCCACCCATAGGGTGTTCCCGCCAAAGCCAGCAGGGTCACCACCGCCATCTCCGCCAGCCACAGAGAAGGTCATGGGGTGTTCCCACCAAAGCCAGCAGGGTCATCACCGCCATCTCCGCCAGCCACAGAGCCACAGAGAAGGTCATGGGGTGTTCCCACCAAAGCCAGCAGGGTCATCACCGCCATCTCCACCAGCCATAGAGCCACGGAGAAGATCATGGGGTGTTCCCACCAAAGCCAGCAGGGTCATCACTGCCAGCCACAGATCCATGGAGGAGGTGGCGGCACCCAAGCGCCCACCCCTGGACTTCACCCAAACGCTCCTGCCATGGGCTCGGTGGGGGGCATGGAGCTGCCAGTGGCCCCCTGTCTGCCTCTGGACATGACACTGCCTCTCCTTGGGTGGGGACACCTTTCTCCGTCCCAAAGATGCCTGGGGAGGGCCTCCTGGCACAATTTTCCTTTTGAGAAGTGAGGCTGGAATTATTTTCAAATCTTTCCACTTATTAGACTTTGCTTTTATTTTGTTTTGTTTGGAGTGATGCCCACCCCATCCCGCCAGCCCAGCCCGCTCCACAGCCTCAGCCATATGGCCGCTTCCCTTCCACACACGAGCGGCACACATTCCCTGTCTTGAAGCTGGGTGGTTTTAACAGATTCTCAAATGCTCCCTTTGTTCATCTTAAACCAGAAGATGCTGAACGTGTCCTTTTCCCATTGCAGCTGCAGGTGAACTTGCTGTCCAAGTTTTTGCTGATTGCGAAATCTTGCTACGAGCAGAGAAACTTCGCGACAGCCATGCAGATCCTGGGCGGGCTGGAGCACCCGGCCGTCAGGCAGTCCCCTGTGCGTGCCCTTGGGGGCCCAAGGCGCGGGGTGGGTGCCGGCTCGGCGTCAGAGTCTCACCTGTGCTAACATTTCAGGCCTGGAGAATCCTGCCTGCAAAGATCGCAGCGGTCATGGAGGAGCTGAACGCCGTGGAGGTACCAGCACTTCCTTGGCTGGGTGGCCTTTGTCCAGCCGGGCCCTCTCCTAAATGGCCCACTAGGTAGCACCTGCCGCACTCACCCAGACGCAGACGCCATGAGGTGTGCACAGGTGGCCCAGCCGTGGTGGCCTCACTGAGGCCAGGAGTCGTCTCTGGCGGGGACCCCACTGCCACCTGTGCAAAGCTGTCCCGCCTGCTCGGTCACGGGCCTTGCTGGTCTAAGGTCCCCACACAGAGTACAGGTGCCCGGAGCACAGCACTGAGGTCTGCGGCTGGGGCAGAGCTTGACCGACCTGGACCTCCTCCAGGACGGCAGGGGGGGCCTCATGAGATAATGGACAGAGAAGCGCTGCTGGAAACGATTGGGCATTCCCCAAAATGAGAGAGACAAACCCCAGAGCAGCCAAAACCCACACCGGTCCTGGGTGTCGGAGCCCGGCCTCAGCCCCAGCTGCAGCTCTCCAGAGGCGGGAGGGCTCCTGCACATCCCTGCCGGACCACAGACGCGGGCCCTGACCAACCAGCCTGGGTCTCATGGGGAAGTCAGGTCACCTGGCTCTTTCCTGAAGTCCAGCAGAGAGCAAGGAAGGGAACTCCCCTTTTCAGTAGCAGGAGGCACAAAGCCTCCAGCGGCTGTCCGGGCCTTGTGTAAGAGCCTGCAGGTGTGAGCCAAGTCCACCCGTCACCCTCATGACTGGAAGCTAATTCAGAGTGCTGGGTACCTCCACACGTGAGAACACAAGACCAGCTGGGAAGGGTGGGCTAGGCCGGCCCCGGCTGGACCCTGTACTGACCTCGCCCTGTCTCTCCCCGGCCCATGCCCTGGCCGGACCACCAGGTCTTCCTGAAGAGCGACAGCCTGTGTCTGATGGAAGGACGGCGCTTCCGGGCACAGCCCACCCTGCCCTCAGCCCGCCTCCTGGCCATGCACATCCAGCAGCTGGAGACCGGTGGCTTCACCATGACCAATGGGGCCCACAGGTGGAGCAAGCTCAGGTGAGGAGGGGCTCAGGTGGCCGCACCCCCAGGTGGGGAGAGGCTCAGGTGGCCGCACCCCCAGGTGGGGAGGGGCTCAGGTGGCCGCACCCCCAGGCTGGGCAGGCTCAGGTTGCACCTCTCCTCCCGTCCCTGCTTTTCAGAGGCCTGAGTAGCTTGCCCCTCACTTGGCCCTTGCGGCCTCAGAGCTCCCTCTCCCCAGGGTGACCTCCAGCCACCGCCTCCTCTGCAAATTCAGAACGTTTCCTGCTCTCTTGGTGTCCATGGTCCCCACACACTCTCCGTGGTCTCTAGAGACCCTTGTTGCCACGCAGCCACACTCTCCACCCCACCCGAGGGTCTCTGCAGCACTGTGGCCGCCTGGCACCAATCCGCCCTGACCTCTGGGTGCCACCGTGTCCCTACTGTCCTCAGAGCCCTTTCCCTAGAGACACCCACATGGGACCCATGATGAGTCCTCAGCCTGTTCCCGTGTCCTGCTGTCCCGCCCAGCACCCAGTGACCTTGCATGCCGCCTGGGAGGCGCAGACGGGCTGGCTATAGAACCTACCACCACGACCCACAGCTCACACACCCTTGGCCACACAGACTCTTCCACCTGGGAAGCCACAGCCCAGCCTCTCCTCAGAGGCTCAGGCCTGTGACCAGCGGGCTCAGGCACCCTCGGTCCCGGCTCGGCCTCACTCCCTCCCTCGAGACACAATCTCCACCCTCCCGTCTCTTCTTGTCTCTCCATTGTCCACACACGGTCAGGAGGCTGCCCAGGCCACGGCACCTCCACCCTCCTGCAGGGAAGACGGCCTCACTTGGGGAGCAGTGCCCAGTGGACCAGGTGTCCACGGATCCCCAACCTGATACACGCAAGGTCTCCTTCTTAGATAGGCACCAAGTTAAAAGCAGTATTTACAATACGCTATAAATGTATGCTCATTGTAAGAAATCGGAAAACCCACGTCAGCAAAAGAGAACTAAAAACCTAAGGTAGGCTGGGCGCAGTGGCTCAGGCCTGTAACCCTAGCACTTTGGGAGGCTGAGGCAGGTGGATCACGTGAAGCCAGGAGTTCAAGACCAGCCTGGCCAACATGGCGAAACCCTGTCTTTTCTAAAAAAACAAAAAAATTTGCCAGACGTGGTAGCTGGTACCTGTAATCCCAGCTACTCAAGAGGCTGAGGCAGAGGAATCGTTTGAACCTGGAAGGCGGAGGTTGCAGTGAGCCCAGATTGTGCCACTGCACTCCAGCCTGGGCAACAGTGAGACTCTGTCTCCAAAGAAAGAAAACGGCACTAGAGGTTTACAGCTGGTCACTGTCCACAACCAGCTCTCCCGGGAAACCGGCTGTGGGCCACAGCCGTGGCGATTCCCAGGTGTGAACGCTCCACGTGGCAGCAGCGCCCGGCCTGTCTCGTCCCCTCAGCTGCAGCCCCTAAGGCCGACCGGCCTTTACTCCTCTTGGGAGGCTCAGCATGGACAAGCCTGACCCTGTGGGGTTTCCATAAACGTCTGTGAACGAGAGGTAGACAGATGGACAGGTAGACAGACGGGAAGGTCTGAGCAGTGGCGTGAGGTTTGGCCCCGTCAATAAACAGAAAACCCACCCTTCAGTATTTACGCGGTGAAAAGGTTTAGCGCAAATGATTCCTGAGAACTTGGGGATCCCTGCCTGGGGCAGCCCCGTGCCAACTAACGTCTCTTCTTCCTCCAACGGAAGGAACATCGCCAAGGTGGTGAGCCAAGTGCACGCGTTTCAGGAGAACCCCTACACGTTCAGCCCCGACCCCAAGCTCCAGTCACACCTCCGGCAGAGGATCACCCGCTTCAGCGGCGCCAACATTTCCACGCTGGCCGCAGACAGCAGGGCCAACTTCCACCACGTCCCCAGCGAGAAGCACTCACGGAAGATTCAGGACAAGCTACGGAGGATGAAGGCTACATTCCAGTAGCCAAGCTCAAGTGTGCGCCTGGTGTGGAGTTCCAGACCTGACCCAACTCCGAGGGGGGCAGGGGGCCGGGAGGCAGGAGCCGAGTCTCAGGTGCCGCAGTTAGTGGGGCCCCTCCACCGCCGGGGCCCTGGGGAGCTGGACCGGGAGTTGGAGGTTCAGGGGACCCCATGGGAACAGGCACAGCTGGTCTCCCAGCACACAGAGCCGGGACGGCACAAGAGTCTTGGAGGTTTGCGTGTTTCTGCTAGAATTAAAAAGTTAAATTTAAAAACAAAAAGGAGAAACTGAACTTCCCAGGAGTTTTGTGCCTGCCTGCGCCTCTCACACACAGATAAGTAAGTGGCTCTTACCCAGTTCCCGGCAATTCCCCCACCAAACAGCAATAGCCCCCACCTCGACCCTACCAACTCCAGAGCAGCCGCTCCCTGAGCAGGTTTCTGGGCCAGCCTGGGTCGGCTGAGCAACCGAGGACCGAGGCTGACCTACGGCAGCGGTGGGCCTTTCAGGTCTCTGTTGACCACGGCTCCCGGGGTCGGCGGGGGGAGGACTCTGAGACCTCCATGCCGACTGAAGCTCCCGGGCTCTGAGGCCTCCTGTCTGAGACCCTGCCTGCATTCATCCCCTACCCACACCCAGAACCCCCTCCTCCTCTCCCCTGGCTGGTGCCCCTCCCCAGCCCAGACCCCCAGGTGCCTGAGGCCACCTGCTGGAGCACCCACCTTGGGCTGGGCCCCTCACCCATGGCTCAAGGCCACCCAGCTTAGAACAGCCCGTGTGAGGCAGCCCCCCACCCTGGGCAAAGCCCTGCCTCCTAGAAAGGACCCTCACAGCAGCTCCAAGGTGGAGGCTCTGCGGCGGTGACCCAGAGAGTGCCCCCACCCATCTCCTACCCCAGAGGCCACTGCTACCCTCGGCCTCCACAGCCATGCATGTGCAAGGCCTGCAGCCTCCACAGCCTGCCCACCACCCCGCCCGCCCCAAAGCCCACCTGTGGCCTCCGAAGCTCACCGCACACTCGCACTTCACCAGAGGAGACAGGTTTTTGGACCCTGGGCAGCTGGTGTGGAGCCCCCAGCCGGGGCATGGGAGACCCACGCAGTCAGATCCACGCTGGCCTCTGTGGCCGGGTGGCCGGAGCCCCGAGCACCACCCCAGCTCTGTGGCTCTCACGGTGCCAGTCACCACAAGACCCAGGGTAGTGCTTTTGAGTTTTATAAAGTCATTCCTTAGAGCAACCAGCTAGCGGCATTTCTAGGAAAAACGTTACTTGCGACAAAACGCTGCATTTTTCATGTCAAGATGTGCTTCCCACATAAATTCCCTGGCGACGTCCAGGCCCTGCTTCAACATAACACAAGAGGAAGCTGACGTCCTGGCCACACAAATGCAAACGCAGTTCACGTCCACTTTTTCTTGGGGTTTTCTGTGAGGGTTATGTTCTGCTGACCCACGCCCGCATTATCAGATTCCATCTTTAACAAAGAGTGTCAGGTGCAGATCAACACTCCCTCAGTCAGGACTTACTTCATGGGGGCGGCAGGGAGGCCCAGGTCAGGACTGAATTACGGGGGGCCCGGTCAGGACTGACTCCCGGGGGACCCAGGTCAGGACTGACTTCCCGGGGGCAGCCGGCTCAGGCTCCAGCTCCACTGTCTGCATGGCTCCTGGTGCTGTAGCACCGATTTCTAAATAAAGTCCTTTCTACCAAGCCTCTGTGGTGTGGTCACTCTGCGGGTCCCCAAAGTGACCTCTGAACTGGTTTCCTTCATGGCCACGCGAAGACCCCTTGCCAGCACCCCAGGACTCCAGGCGTGCGACAAACTCAACCCAGGACTGAAAACCGACCTGCCAGTCCACAGCGACGCCCTCTGATGCCTTGAGAAAGGCCTGGCTCTGCCCCGTGTGTCGAAACTCAGGCCCTGCCAGGAGAAAAGATGCCCCACAATGCCCCAGCCATGGGAACAAGCAAGCGTGTGCCGCTGGTGCAGGAAACACTTGCTTCGGTGAAGACTGCAAATAGCCTGCAAATAGCCGGACGCCCTGAAACACTCACGTGCACGTGAGCACATCCACCTGCCCTTCCGGTGACAAAAAAGACGTCCCTCACACTGCATGAGCAGTGTCTTCATCCAAAATCAGGACAGGGCCGGGCGCGGTGGCTCAAGCCTGTAATCCCAGCACTGTTGGGAGGCCGAGGCGGGTGGATCACGAGGTCAAGAGATCGAGACCATCCTGGTCAACATGGTGAAACCCCGTCTCTACTAAAAATACAAAACATTAGCTGGGCATGGTGGCGCGT
>NW_016108095.1:435192-463135 GCF_001604975.1 Cebus imitator | reverse complement strand
GTCATCACAGGGCAAGCCCCCCGTCGGGGCCGGGCCCAGTCATCACAGGGCAAGCCCCCTGTCGGGGCCGGGCCCCCGTCATCACAGGACAAGCCCGCTGTAGCTCTGACCACAGCCGAGAGAGAGGCCAGGAGGGAAAGCTCCTGCAGGTGGGATGTCTGCCCTGGAAAGGACACTGTCACCGCTGTCACGGTTTAAGACTGGTGGACACCATACAGGGAGGGGCTCAAGGCCAGGGCTTCCGGTGGCTTTGGGTGTGAGCTGTGGATGCTTCTGTGAAAGAGCTGATGGGTTCCTGGACCGGCGAGGTTACCTGCCTGGAGGAAAGCCCGGGAGAAGCCTGAAGATGAGAAGACGGTGGAGTCCTGCCATGAAGGGCGGGAGCTGCCCCAGGCAGGTGGCCCTGGGTCCCTGTGCATCCGCGCCCCCCCGGGTTCGCCGGCCAGACCCCTCATGGCAGTGGCTCTGATAAACGTAGCCCCACTGAGCACAGGACTTTTCCCTTGGAGAACCGACAGCCAGCGACCCCATGAGCCCCACTGCTCTGGCTCCTGCCCGTGTGGTCCTCTCCTGAGCTGTACAGCGCGACAGCGCCCGCCCACCCACTGACCACAGAGGTCCTGTCACTCCAGCGTCGTCTACATTCACAGGGCACCGTGAGGCCGGCGGGAATTCCCACCGTGTGTCTCTCCTCAGCACGCCCGTCGGGAGCCTGTGGGGGTGTCACGGCAGGCCCGTCGGGAGCGTGTGGGGGTCACACGGCGGGCCCGTCGGGAGGGTGTGGGGTGTCACGGCGGGCCCGTCGGGAGGGTGTGGGGGTCACACGGCGGGCCCGTCGTGAGGGTGTGGGGTGTCACGGCGGGCCCGTCGGGGGTGTGTGGGGTGTCACACGGCGGGCCCGTCGGGAGGGTGTGGGGTGTCACACGGTGGGCCCGTCGGGAGGGTGTGGGGTGTCACGGCGGGCCCGTCGGGAGGGTGTGGGGGTCACACTGCGGGCCCGTCGGGAGGGTGTGGGGGTGTCACGGCGGGCCGTCGGGAGGATGTGGGGGTGTCACGGCGGGCCCGTCGGGGGCGTGTGGGGTGTCACGGCGGGCCCGTTGGGGGCGTGTGGGGTGTCACACGGCGGGCCTGTTGGGAGGGTGTGGGGTGTCATGGCGGGCCCGTTGGGGGCGTGTGAGGGTGTCACGGCGGGCCCATTCCCCACAGGGCCTGCACCACTGTGCTCCTGCCAGCGCTGACAAGGGTTCCCCGCCCCAGGTCCTCGGTCTCTCGTGACCAAGTATGTGAGTGTCTCCCCACATCTCCATCTGCCCTTCACGCATCACACGTCACAGAGGCCACATGTCTTCTGTTTTTGTGGGTTGTTCTGTGTGGTTTTTCTCTGTTTTTGTGGGTTGTTCTGTGTGGTTTTTTCTCTGTTTTTGTGGGTTGTTCTGTATGGTTCGGGGTGGCAGCTGCATAACTCTCTGCCTTTGTCAAAAGCTCATGTAGCCTGGACGCCCCTCCTTGGGTTCGGTTTGGCAAATCTTAGAGAAGGACTCGGATGGGTCCAGCTTGGGCCAGTCGTCTGCCCCTGGACCAGCCGGTCAGCAATGACCAGGGACAGGGTGACCCAGGTCAGCCTTCAACTGGGCCGCAGCCCCAAATTCTGGAATTATTTCCGAAAAAAGGGATATTTAACTCCGAGTTTCGGCACAGTACATTCAATAAATTTGTAACAACCTGAAAAAGCACAAACAGAAACCTAGAACCGTCTGGTAAGCAGGATGTGGGGAACCCTAGGGCAGACGGTCTGCACTGACCTGCGGCCCCGACAGCAGCTGGGTGACAGCACCTCACTAACGGGAGTGGGCCAAGCTCAGTAACCGTGGAAACCAAGGCAAGGCCCAAGGCCCACACACAGCAAACCTGCTTCTCAGAGGCACGCCGTCAGCAATTCTGAAGCCACCTTCTCGCACATCAGGGCTGAACAACGAATCCGTAGTATGTGCGGGAGCCAGGTCCCCCCGGTGCCCAAGAAAGCAGTTCCAGAAAAGCAAGTGGGGGACGAGCGTCAGAGGCCCCGATGAACTCGTGTGTATTCTAACGATGGTCACACGTGTGCACCCAAGGCCAGCCCCCACCACACACTGCCCGCTGTGTCTCCAAAGGGCTCCTGACAGGCTTCCCAGCTGGGCACGGCAGCTGCCACTGCGAGCTGGCCAGTCTGCACTGGGGTCCCAAGCACCACCATCTCTGATCTCCACCCATCAGATGTCGCCAGCACCCTCAACCCTCAGTTATTAAAAATCTTTTTTTTTTTTTTTTGAGATCCACCTCCCAGGTTCAAGCAATTCTCCTGCTTCTGCCTCCCAAGTAGCTGGGATCACAGGCGCCTGCCCCACACCTCACTAACTTTTGTATTTTTAGAAGGGGCAGGGTTTTGTCATGTTGGCCAGGCTGGTCTTGAACTCCTGACCTCGGGTGATCCTCCTGCCTCGGCCTCCCAAAGTGCTGGGATTACAGGCATGAGCCACCATGCCGGCCTTTTTCCTTTTTTTTGAGACGAGGTCTTGTTCTGTTGCCCAGGCTGGAGTGCAGTGGCATGATCTGGGCTCACTGTAACCTCTGCCTCCCAGGTTCAAGCGATTCTCCTGCCTCAGCCTCCGGAGTAGCTGGGACTATAGGCGCACACCACAATGCCCAGCTAATTTTTGTATTTTTAGTAGAGACGGGGTTTCGATACGTTGGCCAGGATGGTCTCCATCTCTTGACTTCGTGATCTTCCCGCCTCGGCCTCCCAAAGTGTTGGGATTACAGGCGTCAGCTCTACACTCAACCTTTTTTTTTTTTTTTTTTAAGACAGAGTCTTGCTCTGTCACCCAGGCTTGGAGCGCAATTGGGCAATCACGGTTCACAGCAGGGTTAACCTCCTGAGAAAAAGGATATCCTCCTGCCTCAGCTTCCCACGTAGCTGGAACTGCAGGCACATGCCACTACACTTGGCTATTTTTAATTTTTGTGCAGACATGGGGGTCTCACTTTATTGCCCAGGTCAGTGTCAAACTCCTGAGCTCATAAGGTCTGCCTGCCTCAGCCTCCCAAAGTGCTGGGAATAATGGCATGAGCCCCCTGTATGAGTGCCTGGCCAGGAACCACAGATTTCTGGAGAAATGTCTGAAAAGCTGATTCTAGGGCCAGGGTTGACAAAGCACCAGATGAGGCAGGAGCATCCTGTTGTGTCAGGGAGCTGGGAGTGGGGTTTCAACAGGACACAGGAAGAGAGGAAGCGGAGAGAAGAGTCTCAATGGCCAAAGCTGGAACAATCTGAGCAAAAAAATAGGCGCAGGAGCTCACGCCTGTAATCTCAGCACGCTGGGAGGCCCAGGCAGGAGGATCATTTGAGCCCAGGAGTTCAAGGGGAACCTGGACAACAAAGCAAGACCCTGTCTTCACAAAAAGTAAAAAACTAGCTGGGTGTGGTGGCGCACGCCTGTAGCCCCAGCTACTGAGTAAGCTGAGGCTGGGGGATCACTTGAGCCCAAGAGTTCAAGGCTACAGTGAGCTGTGATCATGCCACTGCACTCCAGAAATAATAAAAATAAACAGAACTTTTAAAATAATTAAGTAACAACAGCATCGGGTTATGACCTAAAGGATCAAATAAACATACACCAGCACACACTGTAGAAATAAACTACTGAACAGATAAACCAACAGGCCGGGAAAGTCCAGCCTCCTCACGGAGGAATTCCAGAAAATACAGACAAGCCTGCAGGAGGTGGGGCCAGATATTCTCCCCATAAGCTGGGGATTGACTTGGGGACTGGATTCCAGTGACCACAGCAGGGACGGAGAGGCGGCAGCTGAACAGTGAGGCCCGCAGACGCCCCCACCTAAGCACGGAGTGGACCTCGCCCGGGCTGAACCACAGGACCAGAGGGGCGAGACCGGCCCCCGACCTCTGCGCCTCCCTCCCAAAAACCCAGCGCCCCAGCCTGGCCGCAGGAAGACACCAGGCAAACCTAAGTCGAGGAAGTCAACAAAACACCTGGCCAGTCCTCCCCAGTGTCCAGGACCCGAGGAACTGCCACGGACCAGGAGACGGAGGGGCACGGCACCGCGTGTCGAATGGGAACAGCGTGTCCTGTCCTGGGGATGTGGGCTGCAAACGCGCTGCGGATTGAAGAAGGTCAGATTCTGTAGAGCGCGTGAATTCCCACACGCGTTCCCGCACCTGGCGGCGGCTTCTCCTCCCACCCGGCCCCTGGACCCGCAGGCACCGCAGGCACCGCTCCGGACCGGGATGTCCCCAGGAACCCTCGGGGCAGGCGCTGAATCCGGGCGGGGGCGGCACAGGGGGCGGGACGCAGGGGCACCGGCGCCTTCTGGAGCGGGAGGGGCTCCGCGCACCCCTGGGCGTGGGCGGCGGGAAAGGCCGGCACGTGCGTAAAAACGCACGGAGCCGCCGGCGCTCGGGCGCGCTGCGGCCAAGCGGCACCTCGGTAAACGACTTTAAAAACAGAACCGCCGCGGATTTTCCCTTTCCGACGGCAGCTGCGCTCTACTCTGAGTCTTCTCGGCCCAGGCACCCAGCGGAGGCGCCGCGATGGACCCCTTAGGACCGGGCGGGCGGAGTGGAGGGGCGGGGCGATCGGGGCGGGGCGGGGCCGCCGGCGGTGGGAGGGTCGCGTAGGCCCGCCTCGGACGGCCGGACGACGGCGCCGGAGGCTCAGAGCGCGTTTGGGCGGCGCCCGCCTCCTTTCTCCCGCGGCGGCCCGGAGTCCTAGCGCGCCGCGCCCCGGCCCCGGGATGCTGCTCCGGCCCCGGAGGCCGCCGCCCCTCGCGCCCCCGGCGCCACTGTCGCCGACCAGCCCGGACCGCGAGCCGCAGCCACCGGGAGACGCCCCGGCGACCCCGCCCCGGAGGCCCGCCTCGCCGAGCGCGCTCGGGGAGGTCATGTCGCCGGTCTCCCCGGGCTCCGCGCAGCGCACGCCCTGGAGCGCGCGGGAGACGGAGCTGCTGCTGGACACGCTGCTGGAGCCGGGCGTGTGGCGCGCGCTGCTCCTGGACCGCCGCCAGGCGCTGCCCACCTACCGCCGCGTGTCGGCAGCGCTGGCCCGGCAGCAGGTGCGCCGCACCCCCGCGCAGTGCCGCCGCCGCTACAAGTTCCTCAAGGACAAGTTCCGCGAGGCGCACGGCCAGCCGTCCGGGCCCTTCGACGACCAGATCAGGCAGCTCATGGGGCTACTGGGCGACAACGGGCGCAAACGACCCCGCCGCCGCTCCCCGGGACCTGGGCGCCCCCAGCGCGGCCGCCGCCCGGCCCCCGGCGCGCCCGCGCTCGCTCCGAGCGTACCAGGTAGGCGGGGGCCGAGGGGCGGCGGGGGTGGCGGGGGGAGGGGCAGGCGCGCCCCCGGACCCCCACGCGAGCGCCCGCTCCGCGTTCCCAGATACCGCCCAGCTGCCGGCCGCGCGCGACCCCGACGCGGACCCTGCCTGGAGGCTCCGTTTCAGCCCGTCCCCGCCGAAGTCTGCGGATGTCGCCCGCGCCCCGGGCTCCCCGTCAACCCCCGCCCCGACAGCCCTCGCCACCTGCCTCCCGGAGGACCGCGCGCCCGTCCGCGGCCCCAGTTCCCCGCCACCGCCAGTCCCCGACCCGACCCGCGAGGACCCCGACTCGCCGCCCGGCCGCCCCGAGGACCGTGCGCCCCCTCCGGCTGCTCCCACGTCGCTGAACGCCGCCCTGCTGCAGACCCTGGGGCACCTGGGCGACATCGTGGGCATCCTGGGCCCGCTGCGCGACCAGCTACTGACGCTGAACCAGCACGTGGAGCAGCTGCGCGGCGCCTTCGACCAGACGGTGTCCCTGGCCGTGGGCTTCATCCTGGGCAGTGCGGCCGCCGAGCGAGGGGTCTTCAGGGACCCGTGCCAGTGACGCCCGCTGCGGCCAGCCTCCCCTCTCCAGGCCGGGGCCCCTCCACCCTGATCCCTCCTGCTTTCTTCCCACCCCCGCTCCTAGGTACGTTCAATAAAAGCGTTGTTTTCCTAGGAGACTGGGCTGTTAAGGGGTGCTGGTCTCCACGCTGGGAGGGAGCGCAGGGACTGCAAAGGGCAGGGTAGGGCTCCAGCGCCCTCATCAAAGGGAGGGACTCCCACTGGCTCCTGAGGCGTGGATGGAGCTCCGTGGGGCTCACTCAAATGTAGCCCCAGGAGGCCACCTGGGGGGTGGTGGGCACGGTGCCTGCCGCTGACTCCTGGTTACCGCGATTCTCAAGGCCACAACAGACTCTCCCTGCTCCTTCTGGGGAGCTCCAGTAAGTAAGACAGAGGGGGAGGGTGGGCTTCGCTGGGGTTCTGGAGAGAAACTGAGGCTGACCCACCTCAGGTTGGGGGGAGGCGGCCTCCAAGCTGCCCAGCAGAGAACTCCCACTGACCCCGGAGTAGCATGGGGCGTTCCAAGGTCCTCCCGTAGCCTCGGGCAGTCTGGAGCCATCTTGCTGACCTCTCCCAGGTCCTTGGAAACAAAGGAGGAGGAGAAGCCACGCAGCTCCGGGGAGGTGGTTCTGGTCTGGGTGGGCCCTGGGCAGCGCTGAGCGGCTAGGGTGTGATCCTTGGGCAGAGACTGAGGGCAGGGTCCTTGCAATTTTGAGAAAACTGAAGCACACCTGCCCAGGAGGCATCTTTCCAAGTAGCAATAGAGGGCCCCTGAGTCAGAAGGCGGATTGGGTGGAGCCGGAGATACAAATGTAGCCTGGAGGAATTTCACTAGCATAACAATGCCTGCAAATTAGCAGGCCCATCCAGGAAGACAAGTGGCTTGCCCTGGGCCTGCAGCTAAATGGGGCTGGGGGTCCCCGTGGGTGGTAGGGTTGGAGCCCCCTCCGCACTTGCTTTTCTGAGGACCCGGAAGAATAGGTCCTGCAGGCACTGATGGCAGCTCCTGGGAATCAACACCTTGTCCAGGTCTGATGGGAGGCCTGTGAGACCACGCCTGCAAGAACTGACTCCAGGCGTCACCTCATTTAAAACAGTCTGGACACGCTGGCTCATCGCTGTAACTCCAACATTTTAGGAGGCCTTGGTCGGGGGGGAGGTGGATTCCTTGGTCAGGAGTTCAAGACCAGCCTGACCAACATGATGAAACCCTGTTTGTACTAAAAATAGAAAAAGTAGTCGTGCGTGGTGGCACGCAGTCTCAGCTAGGCAGGAGGCTGGGGCAGGAGAATCACTTGAACCCGAGAGGCAGAGGTTGCAGTGGGCAGAGATCACACCACTGCACTCCAGCCCGGCAACAGGCAACACTGTCTCAAAAAAAAAAAAAGCACTCTGGACCAGGCTCAGTGGCTCACGCCTGTAATCCTAACATTTTGGGAGGCCGAGGCAGAAGGATCACTTGGGCTTAGGCGTTCAAAACCAGCACAGGTAACATGGCGAGACCACATCTCTATTAAAAATTCCAAAATTAGCTGGGCATGGTGCCATGCACCTTTAACCTCAGCTATTTGGGGAAACAGGTGGGAGGATGGCTTGAGCAAAGCAGGTCGAGGCTGCATGAGCTGTGCTTGTGCTACTGCTGTCCAGCCTGGGCAACAAAGTGAGACCTTGACTAAAAGAAAGAAGTCTGTCCTCAGCTCCACCCTGCTGTGTTTCCTGAGAATCTCCAAGCTGGTAAAAACCTGTTGGATGAGCCAAGTTTGCAAGCATCCCCCCTCATGTACACAGCCCCCAAAGGTCAGAGACACAGGCTGGGGGCCCCATGGGGTCTGAAACAGCTGAAGTACACCCTGCCTGACAGCACGCCCAGGTCCCGTCGGCCACATCCCAGCAAACGCACCAACACCCTAAGTGTGGGGCTGTGCTGCCCCCTCACCGGGTTACTGGACACTCTGCCCTCCAAGCAGGAGCGATTTAGGGGCACCAGGCAGAATTCACCTGCCTTCCTGTTCAGGCAGTAGGGTGAGGGTCACGTGCCATGATCCTCCTGAGCCCGGTATCAAAATAATGAATCTGAACACGCAGGCCCTGGACCTCTAATACTTTGTAATCTGGTGCAGGGAGTATATTTTGGCTGTTTAAAATCAATTTAGGGGCCAGGTGTGGTGGCTCATGCCTGTAATCCCAGACTTTGGGAGGCTGAGGCAAGAGAATCACTTGAGCTCAGGAGTTCGAGACCAGCCTTGGCAACATGCCAAAACCCCAACTCTACAAAAAATACAAAAATTAACGGCATGGTGGCATGCACCTGTAGTCCCAGCTTCACTGGAGGCTGAGGCAGGAGGATCACTTTGGCCCCGGAGGCCGAGACTGCAGTGAGCTGTGATCGCATGAGGCACTCCAGCCCGGGCAAAAGCCTGTCTCCAAAATAAATAACTGGCTCTATGGACATTGCAGGATTAATCTCCTGTGTGCTGTTTAATGGGGCCAGGGTTTGAGCACAGCTGGCCTAGCTTGCCCAGGCCCTTAGCTGGTTTCTTTAGCGTCCTTCACTTGTCTGCTCTTCCCAAGGTCCCTCTAGCTGACCCAGCAGCAAGGTCCCAGCTGTTGGTGCCATCTGTCTTAGGCTGGGGGTCCTCTGTGTATGGCCAGGTATATGCAGACCCCTGGACCAGGCGCTAGGCTGGGCTCATCTTGCCCCATGACTGATCACTAGGGTAGGACAGGGTCCCCCAAGACCTCTCTTCAAATCGGTGCCCCTGTGGTCTCAATAGGGGCCCCCTAGACAGTGACTTGCCTCTTTTTAAAAACTGTAGTAAAATGCATCTGACGTAACTTCCATCGCAGCCACTTCTAAGTGCACAGGTCCCTGGTGTCCCAGACGTTCACAGGCTTGTGCGGCCGTCACTACATCCACCTCCATAACTCACCCCATCTTCCAGACTGAAACTTGTCCCTTGAACACCGGCTCCCACCTCTCCTCCCCCAGCCCCTGGTAAACACCCTTCTGCTTTCTGTCTATGAATCTGACCACTCCAGATAACACACAGAAGACGATCTTCTTTCTGTGCCTGGCTGGTTTTGCCCAGCGTGACGTCCTCTAGATCCACCCGCGTTGTAGCCTGTGGTGGGATTTGCTTCCTTTCTGAGGCTGAATCATACTCCACGTGTGGAGGGAGCATGCCTTCGCTGTTCATCCGTGGTGGGTTGATGGACAGTGTCCTGCTTCCACGTCTCTAATGCTGCTGTGCTCATGGATGTACAAACATCTCAGAAACCCTGTCTTCAGTTCTTCCTGTACCCAGAAGGGGACTTTGTACGACAATTCCATGATTCGTTTTTGGAGGAGCCCCCAAGCTCCTTCCCACAGCAGCTGCATTCCCACCAAGAGTCCCCAGAGCACCCCCAACTTCACCTCCCCGCCACACTTGCTGTTTTCTGGGTTGTTTTTTATGTATTTATGTATTCAGTGTTGCCATCCCAATGGAGGTGAGGTTTGCACCTTTTTCTGTTTTGTTGTATTGTAGAGATGGGGTCTTGCTAGGTTGCCCAAGCTGGTCTCAAACTCCTGGGCTCAAGCAGTCCTCCTACCTCGGCCTCTCAAAGTGCTGGGGTTACAGGCGTGAGCCAGCCACCGCACCTGACTTACCAACTGTTTTCAATAGCCTGTGGAGATACAGAAACATTCCACCCCATGACCGATGGCTTGGGGGACCCATCTGGCCAGTGTCTCCACCACAGACAGGGTCAATCTGTTGTCCAGGCTGGAGTGCACCTCCCAGGCTTTAGCAATCAATTCTGCCTCAGCCTCCTGGGTAGCTGGGACCACAGGCATGGGCTACCATGCCCCTATAACTGAATTTTTTTAATTTAACTAATTTTATTTAATTTAAATCGCTGCACGTGCCTCAGTTGTTACGTCCCACACCTCCAGCAGTGACTCCAGCGCCTCACGGTGGCTGCACCTCTGTAAGCCTGGTCCAGGAGGCTGGCCCGGCCCCTGTCAGAGGCCTGGGCACCCCAGGAGGATGCAGGAGCCGCACCCCTGCAGATGTTCTGGCCCCCACGGCTCTGAATCACCAGCAAAAAGGTCACAGACCAGGTCAGGTCTGCAAACTACCCGCTCACTGATCACAGCATGGGGAAAGAAGTGGGGGCATCGCGGGTGGGGGGATGCCCTGAGGCCATGCAGCATCTGCTCTCAGAGCTGTGGGCATCAAGACCACGGGTGAAGGCCAGAGAGATGCCTGAGGCAGCCAGAAGACAGGTGCACCCACAGCTCCCACACCTGCCTAGCACCCCTGGTGCTGGTCCCCTGTCCAGGAGGCTGTGGGGCCAGTGTCCAGTGGGAGCTGATTCAGGCCTGAGGTCGCTGTTGGCCACCTTGGTGCCCATGGCTGGGGCTTTCACCCTCAACCTGTGAGTAGGGTGCTGGTCAGAGAAGGCCTGCTGGACACCTCCCACCTGGCAAACAAAGTCAGTGGCCCCCACATCCCTCCAGGGGGCCTCCACCTGCCTGACTCCTCTCCTTTCACTTCCCACAGCCTCGAGAGCCACTACGGGTGGGCTCCTTTTCAGGTTTAGCCTTAGTGCCTGACTCACCTGCAAAACCTCTTGGAATTGAGTCAGCCCCTACTCTGCTGCCCTGGTGCCCACCCAGCCCTGCAGGCGGTGGGAAGGGGCACTTGCAGGCAGCGGTCACCCCGAACTTCCCAAAGCCTCTGCTCTGTCCCTGGAGGGCCCCAAGGAAGGACAGGAGACGCAGGGAGAGGCAGGGGGGCCCTGAGCAGCCTTTCTCAGGCAGCGTCCAGGGAGCTGTGGCCGCCTGCGTGTCCCCCATCCTCACCCACCCAGTGGACTCCACTTAAATGCCCGACTGGGGCAGCGTGAGGCCCACAGAGCTGCCCACCCTCACACCTCCCTTACCCCAACCAGGAAAATTGGGGGCTCCGAAGGACAAAGCGGTGTTTAAGGCGGGGTGAGCTGCGCGGGGTGTGGCAAGAACCGACCACAGGAGAGGTGGGGGTGGGAGGGGGCATCGTCGGGGCCAAGTAGCTGCCGCCTCAGGTTACCCCTAGAGCATGTGACGGCTGGGGTGGTGTGGGGCCTGGGAAGAGGCGGGCCTGTAGGCTGGGAGGACGCCCAGACCAGTCCAGTGGATGGGTGTGTGGGGGGGGCGCGTAGGGTCTTCGGGGAGGAGGGGCGTGGAGTGCACGGTAGCGGGCATAGGGATGTCCAGGAGGGGAGAGTGTGGTGGTATTGGGGAGGGAGATGGGGAGACTGGGCGTGTCAAGGAGCGGGGCATGTCAGGGTGTCCGGGAGGAGGATGTGGAGGTGTGGAGGGGGACGGGGGAGAGTAGGGGTGTCGGCCTGGAGTGGGGGCTGTGTGGGGGTGTCAAGGAGGGCGCGCATGGGGATATGGGGAGGGGGGCGCGTGGGGGTGTCCGAGAGGCCGCTGGGGTGGGTGTTGGAGAGGGGTTGAGGCCTCTCCCTCAGGTGGTCCCGGAGGAGGCTCCAGTGAGTCTTGACGGGGCCGGCGGGAGCAGGGTGGTCTGGAACCGGCGGGAGCACGCGCTGGGCCTGGTGCCTTCCCTGAGCCCGTGGCCGCGGGTGGAGCCCGTTTCGGGGACTAGTTGGGCTCCGGGCCCTGTGTGGGGACCGGGCTGCCGGCCTGGGAGTGACACGGGATTTCGCCGCCCAGCGCTACCCCGTCCGGTCCCCGACGGTGGGGGTCGGGGCGGTGCCCGCGGGGGCTACGCTCTGGGGCGCGCGGGGACCAATTCTCGGGGGCGCCGAAGTCTCCTAGCAAGGGCAGCTCACCGGGACGCGTCCCAGAGCTGGGGGCGGACGGAGGCTTTGGTGACCCCAGGCCCCGGCTGCCGGAGGCGGGGAGGACTGAGCCTCCGCTGTGGGGCCGCTGGGTGGGAGACAGGGGCCACCCCGGCGCAGCAAGGGCCTGGATGGCGGCCCAGGACCGAGGGGGTGTCTGACCCTGCTGCATGGAGGCGAGGATGCCTTCGTACTTCGGGGGGTCGGAGGGGGCGTTTCAGGTGGAGGTGGAGTCGGGGGAGCTGGGAAACTGGGAGGAGGGTCTCCGTGCGGAGCTGGGGGGTGGGAGGGCTGAACGGCGTGCAGAAGGGGCTCAGACCCCGGGGGCCCCCGAAATTAGAAATGGAGAAGGGTAAGGCTGGGTGCTGGAACGTGTGTTGGTGCGTTTCCCAAGTCCACGCTTGTGGCGTTCCTCCTTATGTAAGGGTTGCTTCCAGGCCTTTTTCCTGCCTGTCGAATGTTCTGTGTTGGAGGGTCATGGGGGGTGCTGTCTTTTGCTCCATTTTGAGGCACCGCCCACAGCAGCCCCCACCACCAGGGCCTCTGCTCCCACGTGGCACGGCCGCCCCCACTGCCCCAGGGCTGGGGACCCGCCCCGGGGGCACCCTCGGAGCCAATCCTGTGGCCGCAGGCATCGGGCCCTCGCCGCCGCTGGTCGGGACACTCGGCCGGTCCCGGTCTCTCCGGAGACGAAGTGGGGAGGGGTCTAGGCCGAGCTCCGGGCCCCTATCCCGCCTATTTCACTCCCAGACGCCACGTCCAAAGCCCCCGGCGCCCCGCCCCCGCCCGCCTCCCCCTTGAGGGTCCGGGGACCTAACTGGGCCGGTGCACGGTCCAAGGAAGACCCGGGTCAGCGGCTGCGTGGTCCGTCCCCCGACCCCTCGCCTGGGACCCAGGTCAGCCGCCGATCGCTTCCCCGAGAAGGTCCCGCCAGCGCCCACCTCCCGGGCTCCCCCCTCTTTCTTAGCCTGGGAGGCTGCGTTGGGCGTTACCGGGGGACGAGGCCTGCGGGTCTATTTGATTTCGCCGGGCGGCTTGGGCGCTGAGGCGGCGGCGTCAGGGCCGGGCCCGGGATCTGGGCGGCTCGCTGGACCCCGTCTGCGCCGAAACCATGCGTGGCTTCCAGGGCCGGACCTGCGCTCGCTCCCAGTTCCCGCCGCAGGAGACGCAGGGCGGACCCCGAGCCCGAACCCTGGGGACACCGTGGCTCAGAGTCCGGCGGAGGCTCGGGGCGTGGCCGCGTCCCACCCTACGGCGCAGGCGATCCGGGGGCGTCGGAGACATTGCTCCCCTGTTCTCCGGGCAGCTCGGGCTGGAGGTTAGTGGGAGCAGCGACCGCGGTGACCGTCCCCGTGAGGTTTGCGCTCCACAGACCCCGGTGGCTCTGTCCCGGCCCTGGCCACCGTGGGGACAGCCCGGCTTGACGGGAACGCGCCAGTCGCGCAGCCGAAGTGGAGTTGCGAGCCCTTGAAGCTCAGGATGGGGTCGGGGAGCCACGCGCGCCCGAATGCCCGGGAGCGAGTCCCCCAGAGGAGCCGGGCCGGGGCTGGAGGCGGCGGAGTCCACTGAGCGCGAGGCCCCTCCCGGCACTCCCCCCACGCGCGCCGCTCCGCCAGGCCCTCCGCTAGGCCCTCCGCTGTCTCTCCTTTCCCGGAACGCCTCCTGGGGTCCTGCGCGGACGCGGCGCACGCAGGCACCGGCCGAGTCCGCCCTGACTCTCCCAGCCTGAAGCCGGCTCGCGCTCAGGTGTCCGGGCTGGACACACGCTCCAGCGTCCCCACGGAGAGGAGAGGTGGCCGGCCCTCGCTCGGGACGCGCCCGAGTGGGAGTGGGACCCTCTTCCCTGCCTGCGGCCCCGGCCTGCGAGATGGGGGTTGGGAGAGATGAAAGGAATCCGCCGTTCCCGAACCCTCACTGCTCCGGGAACCAGGCCCGCAGCCCCGCCCTTCCCCCAGACATCTAGGAGCGGGGAGGTGTGAACGGCCTCCTTTGTGCCTCTGAACGGAGGCAATTAGGCGCTGCTTATCTGGGAATTAGTCGTCCCAGCAAACCGGGCTTCCGCCCCCTCCTCCTGGGCGTATAAATGGCGGAGCCCGCGGTGCCACCCGCGCCTGGCCAGCCCCGCCTGGCCTTCCCTCCGGCCCACCTGGCCGCCATGCGTCTCTCCTCCTCCCCACCTCGTGGCCCGCAGCAGCCCTCCAGCTTTGGCTCGGTGGACTGGCTCTCCCAGAGCAGCTGCCCGAGGCCCACCCACACCCTCAGGCCTGCCAACGCCTCCCCAGGGGTCCTGCCTGGCCTGGGCCAGGCACCAGCTACCCGGGAGCCCCCTCAGGCCATCAGCATGGAGGAGGCTAGGTCCCCACATCTGCCTGTGCCGCAGAGGACTGTGGCTGGTAGGTCCGGATCGGGGGTCCCTTCATTTCCAGGTGGAGATGGGAGTTGGGGAGAGGCCAGGACCCAGGCGGCTGCATCCCCCGCAGTGGCCTGCGGACTGGGGCAGGGCCTGAGGCTTTTCCTTGAGGACCGGCCAGGGCCTGGCCTGCGCCCTTCCTGGAGCACAGCTTCCCAAGGAACCAAAGCCTTGACGGGGATTTTCTCTCCTTGAGCCCCCAGTGGGCTCCCCTGCCTGTCCTGTCACCCCGTTCCCCACCCCAGCCTGGTGGTGAGGGACCGCCCAAGGAGTCCCAGTCTGCACTTCCCTGCCCCGATTCCAGGCGCCCCCCAAAACACAGCGCAGACTTGGGTCCCGTTCCTCTGGTGTTCCAGCCCCTCGGCCATCGGGACCCAGGTCCAAGGGCCCCAGTGATTTGCCAACCTCCCAGCACCTAGGTTCAAGCCGGTCCCAGGCCTCCTGGAGTACAGCTGTCTTTTCTTAAAGAGTGCCGTGGGTTTGGTGTAAGGGTGGCCGTGACCGGGGCCTGCAGAAACTGAAGTTGTCTCTGTCCCTGTGGTCTGCTGACAGCAAAGGTTCTCCGCGTTTGTCTGTTAGTCTTTGCGATGTCATCTCGGGTTTTAGGTTTAAGGTAGTACTTGGTCAAAAGTGGGGTTGACATTGAAAGTTTTCACTTTTTTTCTTTTTAACGACGGGGTTTCACCATGTTGGTCAGGCTGGTCTTGAATTCCCGACCTCACGTTATCCTCCTGCCTTGGCCTCCAAAGTGCTTGGATTACAGGCGTGAGCCACCGCGCCCGGCCTGAAAGTTTTCAATTTTAAAAGTCTCATCCTTACGGAGTAACCTTGTGTTCAGGGAGGTGAGAATGTAAATGTGTTCTCCGCAGCTAGTTAGCCTGCTCCACCCCAAAAAAGCCAGCCCTCCCCACCCTGCACCCACTCCTGGTGCTGACCCCTACAGGCCTCCCCGACGCACGGCACTTGCTTTCCGGGTCTGCCGAATGCTTTCAGGTTAGCGTTGAGACAGACTGTAAAGTGCACTTCCTCCGCAGAAACACCCGTGAGCATTTTGGTCAGACTCGTGGTGAATGTTGATTCATTTCACCAGTTGGCCTCCTTCCTGGGACTCAGCCCAGATGCCCAGGCCACGGTGTGGGGCTTTTTAACACCAACCCCCATCCCTCCTTCTAGAAATTAGAAAACAGACGAGACGGAGACAGGCCTGGAGATGGAGACTGAGCTCCCTGGGTGGGGCCCAGGCCTTTGCATATAATGGAGTCTACCTTACCTGGCTGGAAGGTCGGGAAGGGCGTTCTCGGAAGCAGCTTCTGGAAGGGAAGTGTGGGATGGGGCAGAAGGGAGTGAACTGAGCAGGGGTCAGTCCCACAGTGCCGTTAACATTCCTTCCTGCCTCGAGCCACCTCGCTGGGCCAGGTTGCTGGTCCCAGTCAGGTGAGAAGATCTGCCCGGGCCATCCCTGCCCCAGCACAGCTGTCTTCACCTGTTGTTACCCGTGGCCGGGAGCCTGCCCTGTGGGGCCTGTGGAGCCGAATGCCCTTACCCTCTCCGGCAGGGTTGAGTGGGGAGCCAAACCCCTGGCGGGCTCCCCTGTCCACACAGCCTTCAGCACCAAGCAGGTCCGCGCCCTGGAGGGCGTCTTCCAGCACCACCAGCACCTGGGCCCTCTGGAGCAGAAGAGGCTGGCCAGGGAGGTGCAGCTCTCAGAGCTCCAGGTGAGGTGGGCCAGGCAGACTGGGGTGGGCAAGGGTGGCCTGGTGG
The DNA here is from genome assembly GCF_001604975.1 of Cebus imitator. Classification (NCBI taxonomy): domain Eukaryota; kingdom Metazoa; phylum Chordata; class Mammalia; order Primates; family Cebidae; genus Cebus; species Cebus imitator. The sequence continues at coordinate 447,219 of NW_016108095.1, read as the reverse complement.
CCTCCTTTCACCCCTGCTGCCATCTTGGTTTTCCTGCAGGTAAAAACCTGGTTTCAGAATCGCCAGATGAAGCACAAACGGGAGGTGCAGGATGCCCAGCTGAACAGCCCCTTTTTGGGGTCTCTCCACCTGCCCCCGGCTCCCCACTCACCGTCTCCTGGCCTGGCCAGTGACCTGCAGCTGCTGTGCCCCTGGGCACCCCTGCCCAGGCCCCAGGCTCTGATGCTGCTCCTGGGCTCCTTCTGGGGTCTCTGCCAGGTGGGACAAGAGGCCCTGGCCTCTGCCTGGCCATCCTGCTGCGGGCAGCCCCTGGCATACCACCTCTAAGCCCAGGACATGGCGTGCAAACTCGGGGACCAGTGCTGTCCATGGGGCCCTGAGGCCTGCGTGCTCTGCCTCAGACGGGGGATGCATTTTGAGGAAGCACCTAACACGCGGTCTGTGCAGCGGGCACCTGGCGCCCGCCGGAGGACAGAGCTGCTCTGTTTACACCTCTCACCCTGAGCCACGCAAAGGTTCTGGAGATTTCTGGAGAATATTAAAGCCACCTCTTGGCTGAAAGATTTCAAAAGGGTCAGTTTAGGAAGTCAATGAAGGGTCAGTGAACAGAGTCAAATGCAGCAGTGGACTTGTTATGGGTAGGGCTTTCAGCATATGGTAAAAGGATAATTTGTTTTTTAAAAAGTGTTGGAAAAACGGGTTTTCCAGTTGGAAAAAGTAAAGGTTGTAAGCTTTGTGTGTAAAAAAGAAAGCCACGAAGGATTGGAAGGGAATGCAGGTGTCATATTTATAACCTTGTGGTGGGTCCCTCTTCGCAAGGACCCCAAAGCTGGAAAGCCGGAGAGAACAAAGGTGAAAGTGAACGTGTGCGCTGGGGCCTCCGTGCGCTCTGGGCTGTGTGTGAGCCGGGACTGTGCCTGCAGCCTGCTGGACGCTGCTCTTCTCTGGCCAGGGAAAGCCGGCAGCCGGGACCTGCGGCCGTGCCTGGACTGACTGTCCTGCCTGTCCCCACTCTCCAGCTGTGCTCGTCCGTCCCCCTCCTCACAGCAGCCTCGGGACAAAACGACGACTCCGGGACAGCACTTCCTGCAGAAAGTCTAGAAGTGCCCAGCATGGGTGGCACGGAAGCCCTCCTCGGGAGGACCGCCCCTCGTGGATGGACCGTTCTGGGGGCAGACTCCTGGCTGCACACACGGCCTCAGACAAGCACGCGTCGGTCCACGTTGCCCCGGAGTGCCACGGAGGCAGGCTGCACGGGCGCCCAGGTGGACAGGTTCGGCCTGCCGGACTGCGAGGCAACCTGTGAAACCTACCCAGGCGTCCCACCAGAAACAATGTCCTGTGGCCATGTCCACGGCAAGGGCCACTTTCCCCTTGCGCATTTCTGCATTGCTGGAAGTGTTAGAACCAGCATGTGCTTTTATGATATAACCCCAGGAAAGGGCGGAAGAGCTGCTGTGCGCCCTGGACAGCGCGGACGTGTGGCTGTGGTTGGAGTCCGTGATAAAAGCCCACGTGTGCAGCCCCGCCCTCGGGAATGGCTTCCGGTCCCTGTGTGGCTCCGGCCACACACCGTTTGGCCCTGGTCTCTGAACTCCCCTGTGAGTACGGCCCTGAGCCGGTGACATCTTCAGGTCCTGCCACCACACTGGAGCCTACAAGGCAGCAGCCTCTCGGGGCTGAGCTGGGCCTTCCTAGGACCTGGCTTGATCCTGCAGAGGAGCAGGGCGGGCTCCACGTGTCCAGCAGGGACCCAGACACTGAGTTACGAGGGTCCTCAAGGCCCTGGGACCTAGGGAGGGCCCTGCCACCCAGAAATTCCAAACCTCCCTTCCTGAGCCCCGTCGGGCTGCCATGGGAGTCGGCTGCAGCGATGTAAAGAAGGCCCCACAAATGCACGCCCCTCTGTCCCCACAAACAGTGACCCCACTGCCCCCACGAGTGCAGTGCCCCAGCCGCCCCCATGAGCGCCATGCCCCAGCCGCTGTTTGCCCCACCGCACTCGACATCCCCATGAGGGCATCTGACAGGCATCGGGGATCCTGACCCTGCGCCTCTCCCATCTGCGCCTCTGCAGCCAGCCTGGTGCCCTCACCCTTGCTGGCTTGTCCATGTGCTGGGAGCAAGCCCATCCCCCACTCACAGTGCCAACCTCCAGGCAGACGTGAGGAACCCAGACCGTGCTCCCAGGCACACGGATGGAGGGTGACAGGGCAGACACCTGCACATCCCGGACAGAGATGAGACGTGTGTGTGTATGTGTGGGGGACTGTGCCCGTGTGTCGTGTATGTGCATGTGTGGGAGGTGCTGTGCATGTGCACTACGTGTGTTGAGTGTGCATGTGGGGGGTACTGTGCACACTGTGTGCATGTGTAGTGAACGTGTGTGCTGTGTGTGCCGCGTGCATGTGTACCGTGCGCCTGTGTGCCGCGTGCGTGTGTACCGTGTGCCGCGTGCGTGTGTACCGTGCGCCTGTGTGCCGCGTGCGTGTGTACCGTGCGCCTGTGGGTTGCGTGCGTGTGTACCGTGCGCCTGTGTGCTGCGTGCGTGTGTACCGTGCGCGTGTGTGCTGCATGCATGTGTACTGTGCGTGTGTACTGTGCGCGTGTGTGTTGCGTGCGTGTGTACTGTGTGCGTGTGTACTCTGCGCGTGTGCTGTGCGCGTGTATGCTGTACGTGTGTGCTGTGCGCATGTGTGCTGTGCGCGTGTGTGCTGTGCGCGTGTGTGCTGTGTGTGTGTGCTGTGTGCGTGTGTGCTGTGTGTGTGTGTGCTGTGTGCGTGTGTACTGTGCGTGTGTGCTGTGTGTGTGTGTGCTGTGTGCGTGTGTACTGTGCGCGTGTGTGCTGTGTGCATGTTGTGTGTTTCCCCCCAAGCCCTGGACTCCCTTTGTCACCTCCGCCTCAGCCTCTGTAACCCAAGCAGCCGTCAGGACGGGGAGGCTGACGGCCCAGGTGTGGACGGGGAGCCCTAGCTGCCTGTGCACCGGCCCAGGGCTGTGCTGGATGCCGCCAACCTTCCTGCTCACCCTCCTTTCCCTCTGAGCTGCTCGGCCGGCCGCACGGGGACGAGGGATGAGGTGGGAGGTGCAGTCGCTGTGAAATAGTCCCGCCAAGAATCTCTGCGAGCCTTCGCATCTAACTTCTGGCTGACAGGGACCCAGTGGACTCAGCTGGGCTGCAGAAGCCTCCAGGACGGAGGGCGGGTGGCCTTGGTGTGGAGGCCAGGAGACAGCCGCAGGCTCCCGCGGGAGCCGTAACCAAGAAGTGTGGGAAAGCACAGCCCTGCGGGGCTGGTGGGGAAGATTCCGAGGGGCTCACAGACGGTGCCGGGAGGGGTCTGTGTCCCCAGGTGTGGAGGACACCCTGTCTCCAGAGGCAGCACTCAGGACCTCAGATCTGAACCTGACGTTCAAATAATTCAAAAAACAGCATGCTATAAACATGGCAAAATATTCACTGCTGAGTCTTCGGGGAGTCAGTCCACCAGGCTTGAGCACTTCTCCTCTAGATCCTGCGCCTGAGACTGTCCAGGAGGCTGCAGGGAAGAGGCTGCTTGGACTCCGGGCGCCTCGCTGGCCCCAGCTTCCGTTTCGGGGCCCAGGACTCGATTCCATTCTGAGTCCAGGCTTGTTGGCTCCCAGGTCATGAGAGAGCGGCAGAGGCGGGTGGTCAGAAGCCCTGGAGCAAAGCGGGCTCGCTGAACAAAAGCAGGCCTCAGCCACCTTTTAGGGGGGTTGGCAGGGCCCTGCACAGTCCCCAGTAAAAGAATTACCTGAGCCGGTCACGGTGGCTCCCACCTATAATCCCAGCACTTTGGGAGGCCAAGGTGGGTGTGTCACGAAGTCAGTTTGAAACCAGCCTGGCCAAGATGGTGAAAACCCTGTCTCTACTAAAAATACAAAAATTACCCGGGAGTGGTGGTGGGCGCCTGTAATCTCAGCTACTCAGGAGGCTGAGGCAGGAGAATCACTTGAACCTGGGAGGCAGAGGGTACAGTGAGCTGAGATCGGGCCACTGCTCTCCAGCCTGTGCGACAGAGCAAGACACCGTCTCAAAAACAAAAAAAAAGGAAGAATTACCTGGGGGTACTGTCCGGAAATGCTGGCCCTCCTCCCATTGTCTCTGCAGCCTGGCGGGGAGGCTCTGTCACCCCGAGCTGAGAAAGTTTCCCTTTGTGCCCCGGAGTGATGGTCAGCTTCTCTGGGGCTCCTGAGTGCTCCCCAAAGCAGGGTCTCAGGGGGCCTCCTCTTTCTCCCACACCAGGAAGACCCTCATTCCTAGCCTGGCTGTCCGCAGAAGTCATGGTGTGACATGGGGCGGGCTCCCCCCAGGTGCCCCTTGGCCCCCACCCACCGTTCACGGGACAAGGGCCTCAGGACTGGGGGGCTGTGGTCAGGAGGCCTGCGTGTCCAGGGTGCATTCCAGCCCCATCCTGGTCCCTGCATTGCCACCGATGCCCTCAGCAGGGTCTCAGCGGGCTGGACCTGATACATGGGTCTGGCTCAGCAAGCTGGATGGCCTCCCTTGTGGGGGCTTGACACTTAGGAACCCTGCCTGCCTTCCTAGGGGAGATTCACCCATCTCCCTGCCCAGGAAGCCGCCCACCCTGCAGTGCAGGCGAGAGGGCACAATCCGTCTCAGCTGCCCAGCGCCCAGGGAGGGCAGGGCCCCCGGAACCACAGCTCTTCGGGGGAAATAGGCGCCGTGCTGGAGAGGTGGGGCCTCTCCCTTCGCAGCCCAGCAGCTGCTGTTGGTTACACCGCAGCCCTGGGGGGACAGAGCCAGGCTGCATGCATAGAGTAGGGCAGAGCCTTCGGCTCCCTGGATCCAGCCACGCCGCCCCTGCCGTTCTGCGGCCACCGTCTGTGAGTAACAACACGCCACTGCATGTCCACGCATCGCAGTGCCGTGACACCTGCTTCAGGCCGTGCGGATTTGAAACCCTGTTCAGGTCCTGTGGGGAGTGACTCAAAGGCCTGGAAGAGACTCCCCAGCAGGCCAAACTCCACCCTTCTCCAGGGGGCGGGGGGAGCAGCCCAGCCTGTGGGGTGGGGGCGTGGTCGAGCCTGTGTTGGGGGCTGTGGCTGCCCTTCCACGTGTGGCCTGGAGATCCCCCAGCTGGAAGCACCCCACTCCTCTGCCTCCTGCCTGATCTTTCCCCTTGGACACCCAGGCTTCAGGCTGTGAGGGAGGTGGGAGCTGGGAGGTGACTATCAGATGGGATTGGGGCTGGGCTTGGGGAGGCAGCCCCTAATAAGGGGCACCTGGGGGCTCCAGCTCAGTCAGCCTGTTGCTCATTTGCTGGGCTGATTGGAGATAAAGGCTCTGCAGCCTTCAAACCCCCGGGCTCGGCCCTGCAGGCTGACAAGGACTCTTTGGATGGAGGGTGGGGCCTCCCAGACTGTTCAGGCCTCCTTGGAAGACAGCAGCCGACAGTCATTCTGTAAACTGGGCTGATGAGGGCCCCCTGTCCATTTTTCTTCCTCAGGAAGTCAAGACTGCAGTCCCACCCTGGTCATCCTGGCGGCTCGGTAGCCACAGGCCCCCGGCCCAGGACAGACGACTGCCCCTCACCCCCACAGCCGCTCTTCTGGGCTCTCCCAGCACTGCTGGTGCGGTACCAGGCTCTGGACTTGTGGTGACCTTGGTCATCAGACGAGTGGGCCCCAGGCCTGTGCCCAGCCCAGGCCCCGACCAAGACCTGGGAATCTTTTCATCCCCACTACGTTTACACATTTTTAATTAAGTGTCCCCAAGCCCACCGAGAGTGAGAGAAACACCAACACCACAGAGTAGCTTTATCTAAATTTGTTTATTGTCAAAACTTTACCACACTTCACACATTTAAATGAAATTACTCTACTGAAATTTCTGGCCAGAAAATCAACTTATACCTATGATTACAAAAGTGATGAAGTGGGTAAGACGCAAAAGGGCTGGGCGTGGTGGCTCACGCCTGTAATCCCCGCACTTTGGAAGGCCAAGGCAGGTAGATCGCCTGAGGTCAGGAGTTCCAGTTGACCAACAAGGTGAAACCCCAACTACTAAAAATACAAAAATTAGCTGGGTGTGGTAGCACGTGTCTGTAATCGCAGCTACTCGGGAGACTGAGACAGGAGAATTGCCTGAACCTGGGAGGCGGAGGTTGCAGTGAGCCAGGATCTCGCCACTGCCCTCCAGTGAAGGAGCAAGACTCAGTCTCAAAAAATAAATAAAGAAGCAGCAAAAGCCACCGGACCCGAGTGCACGCAGCCTCCACCACTGCGTATGTAAGAAACGGGCCCCACGGTGAGTACAGCTTCGTAGTCTGCAAAGAATTTCCAAAGAATGAGTCATAGATCCTCCCAGCCAGAGCCCGGACCCCAAAATCCCGGCTCTGCTGTCCCCGACGGGCACTGCCCTGTCCCCCAGGCAGCTCCAGCGCGCAGGCCTGTCCCGGCGCCTCCCGTAATGCGTCCACCCCCAGCTCCGGTCAGCCTGGTCACAGGGCACAGCCCAGCTCCAGCCCTCCTCTCTTCATCCTGGGCCCCAGCTCGGGGGCTGCCGAGATCAGCCCAGGGGAGAGGCCTGGGCCACGTCCCCGCCAGGCACTTCCAGGACCCACACAGAAGCACGCGACGCACGTTTGCCTAGTCCTGGAATGTCTGGCCCCTTTCTGCCCCAAAGACACGGGGGTCAAGGCCCCAAGGCTCCCGGACCGGGAGGGAGGGAGCAAGCGGAGTCGGCAGTCAGGACTCAGGTGCCGCGTGGAGGACCCACCGCCCCATCTTCCCATGCCCTATACCTCTTTAGGCCAGATCCTCAAAGAAGTATATGCATAGGAAAAAGGAACGGCGGGCGGCTCTGCGGGGCGGCTCCTCAGCACCGGGGTGGCTGTCCTCAGGCAGGGTCCCGTGCCGGGCGGGAGGGAGAAGTCCGAGACCTGGTGGGTGGTGGGCGCCGAGGTCCTGTGGGAGTGAGGAGGGCAGAACCAAGCCCGGGCCGGGTCCCTGGAGGCGCCTTGGGCCTCGGCTTACCTTCGGTCCAGCCTCCTGGGCGGCCGGCACTGGGTGGGCGGCGGAGAACTCTCCCAGCCAGAGTTCTGCTGCTGCCTCGTGAGCTCCACATTTATGCGCAAGAGAGACCTTGGCCGCCGCCGTCACATGCTGCCAGAGTGCTGCTCTGTGCCAAGGACCCCGTCCCACCCCCACACCTGCCAGAGCGGGGCACAAAGACCTGCTGTGGAGGAGGCTGACCCAGGGCCCAGCAGGCGGGCAGGCGGGGGCTGCGGGCCGGGGGCTGGGCTGGGGCTGGGACGGGGCCAGGCTGGCCACCCATCCTCCCCCAGCCCTTATCTCCCTGTGCGCCTCTGCCTGCGTCAGGGCCCGGAAAGCGCACGTGGGAGAGAATCGCTTGTCGGGGAAGGGGCCATCTCTCCCTCCTGGGCCTGCTCAGCTCAGCAATAAGACTACCTCAGGCTCATGCTCACGGGCTCCCAGAGCCCCCAGCCGGCACGCCCAGCACGGTCCCGGTCTCCGAGAACCAGACCCCACCCCTAGGGCAGGCGGCCTCCACGGCTGGGGCCCCCCGAGGGTCCACAGCATCAGGCAGACGCTGGTCCAAACAGTCAGGCCCAGAGCCTTCCCCGGGCCACAGAGCCCCAAGCACGTGGAGAGGGGCCGGGCTCTGCAGCCTTGAGGGCAAGACTGCAGGGCCGGAGGGAGAGGCCGCCCAGGGACAGCAGATCAGACCTGCAGCTGCCCACACAGAGTGAGACCACACAGGCAGGCAGATACCCTCTCCCAGGGCCAGGAAGCCCCCGGCCAAGGGGCCCAGGTAGGCAGCAGAGCTCCTGCAGGCCTGCGGCTGCCCCCGTGTCCCAGGCTCAGGACACAAGGAAGAGGCCCAAAGACATCCATGGGAGTCCAGGGGACGGGGCTCCTGAACCCCAGTCACAGACACCCGGCCCTCAGGAGTCTAGGGACAAGGCGTCTCAACCCAGCCAGTGGCCTCTCCCCAGGACATGGGCAGGTGGAGGCTGGTGAAGGAGCAAGGCTGAGGCCTTGGAGGCGTCTGCAGTGATGAAGTTCTCATGGAGACTCAACGTCCCTGGGCAGCCTGTGCAGGCTCCTGGCTCCAGCACCTGTGATCTGTAGGCCCAGGGTCTCAGAACTGGCCCCACACAGCACCCACTTGTGGCAGGGACACACACAGAGACTCACACAGAGACACAGAGATACACACAGAGACACACAGACTCACACAGAGACACAGAGATACACACAGACACACAGAGAGAGACACAGAGACACAGAGATACATAGACACAGAGACACACAGAGACAGAGACTCACTCAGACACAGAGACTCACACAGACACAGAAATACACACAGAGCCACACAGAGACTCACACAGAGATACACAGAGACACAGAGACACACATAGACTCACACAGAGATACAGACAGAGACACATACAGAGACTCACACAGAGACACAGGTACACACAGAGACAGAGACACACACAGAGACACAGACTCACACAGAGACACACACAGAGACTCACACAGAGATGCACACAGACACAGAGACATACAGAGACTCAGAGATACAGACACAGAGACACACACAGAGACGCACAGAAAGACACAGACATACAGAGACACACAGTTACAGACACATAGAGACACAGAGACTCACACAGACGCACACAGAGACAGACACACACACACAGAGACACAGACACACAGAGACACACACATGGAGCCACGCACACAATGTGCCCACACACCTCCCACACACTGTTGCCTGTTGTGCTCGAGAGTCTCCTGTCACCTGGATGGCAGAGGCAGAGCCCTTGGTGGGGGAGGGCACCAGGGGCCAGATGGGGCTGTAAGACCGGGCAGTGCCCTCCTGGTGGCCCCTGAGGCAGCCAGGACCCCCCTGTGGGGAAGAACGAGTGGGCCCTGCTGGGCAAGAGGAGCCATAGGGACTGCCTACCAGGCAGCTCTGCAGACGCCCTGCTGGGAGCAGCCTCTGCCCGTCCCCTTGTGCAAACCTTCGACTGGCACGCCAGGCCACGCTGTTGATGGTTATGAACTGCCACAGCCACAGAGGGGTGGGGTGAGCGCATCAGTCAGTCCGAAGCCCTCCTGGTCAGGGCACAGGGCTGGCGACGGGCCCTGCTCAGGGCTGGACCCCTGCGAAGAGGCCCAGAGTGGGGACAGAGGGGCTGGTGGGGCTCCGTCCACCTGCTGGCAGGCTGAGGGCTGCCTTCTGGGGGAGGAGGTAACGTGGAGCTCAGACACATGCGTGCTCACACTCACTCCCACATGCAAACTCACACACACCACACACGTGCACATTCACACACGTGCTCACACTCCTGCAGGCACACACACGCATTCACACATGTTCACACCTGTAGGCACACTCACATGCACACACATGGACACACGCACACACATGCACATTCACACGGGCATGCTCATGCACTCCTGCAGGCACACTCACGTGCACACACACACACATTCACACGTGTATTCACACTCCTGCAGGCACACTCACGCACACACATGGACACATGCACACACACGTGCACATTCACACACGTGCTCACACACACTCCTGCAGGCACACACACATTCAGACACATATGTTCACACCTGCAGGCACACTCATGCACAAACATGGACACACACACACACACACATGCACATTCACATGAGCATGCTCATGCACTCCTGCAGGCACACTCACGTGCACAGACATGCACATTCACACGTGTATTCACACTCCTGCAGGCACACATGCACACACATTCACACACACATGCTCACACTCCTGCAGACACACGCACACATGCACACGTGCACACACATGCACACTCACATGCGTGCTCACACATGCTCACACTCCCTTAGGCACACACACATGCACACACGTGAACACACACATGCACATTCACACACTTGTGCTCACACTCCTGCAGGCACACATGCACACATGCACACATGCACATTCACACATGCACACATGCACATTCACACATGCGTGCTCACACACATGCTCATGATCCCCACTTCCATGAGAGCCCCAGATCCAAGGAAGGGTCCTTGGGGGTGCTGGCAGGGGCGGGGCCCCGCTCTTCCATCCACCTAGAACCTGCACAGAGAGCTCCAGCATCACACTTCCGGGGGGCTGGGCCCAAAAGGCTGCCTCAGAGCCGCCGTCCTGAGCCTGCACCTGGCATCAGCCCTTCCCGCTTACAGCTGCCCAGCGGGGCTTCTGGGAAACACGCAGCACAAACTCACCGTGCGCTCCCGGCCTCGGTTCTGCAGGAGGGAAGGAGGAGAGAGGCAGAGAGACGGAGAGAGACAGACAGACACAGAGACAGACAGAGACACAGACAGAGAGACAGAGATGGAGACAGTGGGGAGACAGAGACACAGAGACAGAGAGACAGACACAGAGAGAGACAGAGACAGTGGGGAGACAGAGACAGAGAGACAGACAGAGATGGAGACAGTGGGGAGACAGAGACCGAGAGACAAAGACACAGAGATGGAGAGACAGACACACAGAGAGACAGTGGGGAGACAGAGACACAGAGACCCAGAGACGGAGAGACAGACACAGAGACAGAGACAGTGGGGAGACAGAGACAGAGAGACAGAGATGGAGACAGTGGGGAGACAGAGACCAAGAGACAAAGACACAGAGACGGAGAGACAGACACACAGAGAGAGACAGAGACAGTGGGGAGACAAAGACACAGAGACACAGAGACGGAGAGACAGACACACAGAGACAGAGACAGTGGGGAGACAGAGACACAGAGACAGAGATGGAGACAGTGGGGAGACAGAGACGGGGAGACAAAGACACAGAGACAGAGAGGCAGACACACAAAGAGAGACAGAGACAGAGAGACAGAGATGGAGACAGTGGGGAGACAGAGACCAAGAGACAAAGACACAGAGATGGAGAGACAGACACACAGAGAGAGACAGAGACAGTGGGGAGACAAAGACACAGAGACACAGAGACACAGAGACGGAGAGACAGACACACAGAGAGAGACAGAGACAGTGGAGAGATAGAGACAGAGAGACAGAGATGGAGACAGAGACTGAGAGACAAAGACACAGAGATGGAGAGACAGACACACAAAGAGAGACAGAGACAGTGGGGAGACAAAGACACAGAGACACAGAGACACAGAGACGGAGAGACAGACACACAGAGAGACAGTGGGGAGACAGAGACACAGAGACACAGAGACAGAGATGGAGACAGTGGGGAGAGAGAGACAGAGAGACAAAGACAGAGACGGAGAGGCAGACACACAAAGAGAGACAGAGACAGTGGGGAGACAGAGACAGAGAGAGACAGACAGAGACGGAGAGACAGAGAGAGAGACAGTGGGGAGACAGACAGAGATGGAGACAGTGGGGAGACAGAGACAGAGAGACACAGATGGAGAGACAGACAGTGGGGAGACAGAGACAGAGAGACACAGAGGGACAGACCTACAGAGACAGACAGTGGGAGACAGAGACAGAGATGGAGATAGAGAGACAGAGACAGTAGGGAGATAGAGACAGAGACACAGACAGTGGAGAGACAGAGACAGCAAGATACAGAGAGACACAGATAGTGGAGAGACAGAAATGGACACAGAGAGAGACAGAGGCAGCGGGGAGGCCCTGGGCTATTTGAGGGCATCTCCAAGTTCTTCACTTTCTTTTCCTTTTTTTGGGTGATGAGCCCACACCTGCTGATGGGAAAGCACGTTAACCCTCCAGACAGGTGTAACGGGCATCCGGGGGTGGGAGGGGGCGGGCTTGCGTGCAGGTGTGAGGACAGCCACCTCTGCGGCCTCTGCAGATGGAGGAGCCCAGGGCCTGCCTTCCTGCTGACCCTATTGGCCAGAGCCTGGGAGCTGGGGTGACTGCTGTGGGGCAGGGGCACAGACCCACCCTGTTTCCTGTGGCTGCAGGGTAAGGCTATGGGCAGGCAGTGAAGTGCTGGGTGCTGTCTTGGGC
>NW_016108095.1:427883-434358 GCF_001604975.1 Cebus imitator | reverse complement strand
GGGGGGGGGGCTGCCGGGTGGAGCTGGTCGGGTGGTGGCAGCTGAGGCACCAGGTTTCAGTCCCGCCTGACCACCCTGGCTATGAGTCCTGGAGAGTCCTGAGACCCCTCAGGGGATTCTGTGAGGTGAAGGGAGGGATTTGGGGCAAAGGCCAGCCCCTGAGAGCCGAGGTACCCAGGCTTCCTGACAGGCTCACCCCACACACATGCCCCGTGCTGAGCTCCCTGTGGCTCCTTGGAGTGAAACCTGAGCCTGTGAGCAGGAACATGGGGCCCGAGGGGGCAGCCCCCTCATGATCTGGAGACCACACAGCCTGGCTCCCCCAGCCTGGGGACCCCCTGCGGGGTTCTGCAGGAGCAGGGGGTGAAGGAGCCTGAAGGCAGAGGACTCCCCATGCAGGCATCTTCCCCAGCAGTGCTGGACCTCGTGTTGCCCTCCAGCCCCTGCGGCCAGCACCTCCAGGACTGTCCGGGTCCTTACAGCGCAGGGTCAGGACGGACACCCCGGCAGGGGCCCCGCAGCTGGGTCCAGACACTCCCTGGGCACCTCGGACCCCAATAGCAGTCCCTGCGCCCCAGACACGCTGGCTGCCCTCCCCCGACCAGGGACAGAAAGGGTCCTTGTGGGTCTGGCAGACGTGCTTGGCACGGGGCTGGTAGTGATAACGGGTGGCCTTCGGGCAGCTCCACTCCCTCCGTTCCATTCCTTATGGGGCCTGGTGGAGGGTGGGGGCGGGGGGTCCCTGCAGCTGTCTCTAGCCAAAGGCAGCCCACTGTTAACACTTGGTGGACTTTCCCTTCTTAAGTTCCCAAAGGGAGTGGCCTACTCCTCCTGCATGGCATGTGGAGACCTCAGTCTACACTGGCCACACCCTGAGTCTGGACCCCCTTTGAACCAGGGGCTGGGCCCATCCCACTCTGCAGCCCACCCCACCCAGCGGTCTTTCCCACCTGGTACCCCATCTGCTCTGTACCCTGTCCCACCCTGCACCCAGCCCTGCCCTGCACCCGGACCTTCCCGCTCTGTACCCCGCCCTACCCAGCAGCCCATCCCACCCGGCACCCCATCTGCTCTGCACCCCATCTCACCCTGCACCCTGGCCCACCCTGCTCCCCGCCCCACCCTGCACCCCTCCCTGCTCCTGACCCTGCCCTGTGGCCCCCACCTCGCAGGGCCAGCGTCCTGGGAGTCAGGAGTTCCCCCAGGTTATGTGCTGGCCCCACTCACCCGAGTTGCAGGCCGGGCAATGTCAGTGGCAACCCCAGAGGAGCCGCCTAGGCCTAGAGTGAAGCTGACCACTCCTGGCCTCGGTTTCCCCACCTGTCAAAGGAGGTGCTGGAAATAGTACAGTTTCCTCGGAGACAGGCAGAGTTTTATAAATGAAACCCATGTCCACTGTATGACCTGGCCATTCCACTCCTAGGCATTTGCCAAGAAGAATGAAATCATCCGTCCCCAGAAAGGCTTCAGTAAGAACGCTCTGGGCCGGGTGCGGCGGCTCAGCCTGTAATCCCAGCACTTTGGGAGTCCAGTGCAGGAAGGTTGATTGAGCCCAAGAGCTTGAGACCAGCCTGGGAAACGTGGTGAGACCTTGTCTCCACAAAAAATTAAAAAATAAATTAGCTGTGTGTGGTGGATGCACCTGGGTCCCAGCTACTCGCAAGGTGGAGGCGGGAGGATCACCTGAGCCCAGGGGTCCGAGGCTGCTGTGAGCTGTGACGGTGCCACTGCATTCCAGCCTGGGTGACAGAGCGAGACCCCATCTCAAAAAAAGAAGAAGGAAAGAGGAGGAGGAGGAGGAGGAGAAAGAAGGCCCTTAAATGGGAAACACTCCAAGTCCCCAAGTCCCCCTTCATACGCAGAGATAAAAAATCCTGACAGTGGTTCATGAAAGCAGCGGACGCAGGGTCTTGGGCCTCCCCAGAGCAGGCCAAACCACATGGGGAGACAGGACCCTCGTGGAATGTTCCGTAGCCTGAAGAGGAGATGGCTGCATGCCGGGCACATTTGCCAGAATGCTGGGCTTGTACGCTCAAGACTGTTCATTCCGCAAAAAATAAATAGAAATGAAACTTGGGACTTTGCGGCGGCTTCAGGGGGTGCCCACCGTGCCGTGGTCGGCTGAGCCCAGGAAGCCGTGCGGGAATAACACGGGACACAGGGTCAGCGCTGCGTCTCGGAAGAACACGGACCGTTTCTTAGGATAAATGTGTCCCATGAAATATTTGGGATGCGTTTTCATTGTTTAGCTGAATTTGAATTAACTGTGTGTCCTGAATTTTTACTTGCTGCATCTGGTAGCCCCACACCCAGTCTGTGGAGAGGACCTTTGCCTGGGGCAGTGACAAGGACCCAGGTTGGTTCCTATGTCTTCAGGGGGCTCCCGGGATCCCGGCCAGAGTGAGGACCTGAGGCCTGTTGGGGCTACCACAAGCACGGGCAGAGGGCAGTGCAGCCACGTGACTGGGCTGAGGCCCCCGAGGCCCTGGGCCCCCATGGGAGGTCCCCTTGGGGGCCAGGCCCTGGGATCTGCTCCAGGCCGGCCGTAGAGGAGATGCAGGGCTGGGCCTGTGCCCAGAGGCTGACCACCGCCCGGCCCCTGGCAGGGTCCGGGACGGTCTCAAGGGGCTGGTGGGCCAGGCGCTCAGCTGAGCCACCCTAGGCAGCCCCCAGCCTCCGTTGGGAGAGGGAGACAAAGAGTTAACCCCTGGCCCTGGGAGCCCTGCCCCAGGCTCAGGGCCGGCGTTTCAAGGCTGTGTGTCTGTGACTCCCTCAGAGGAGATAATCGCGGCTTCTTGATATTTTCTTTCTCCTCTCCCGAGCACACCCACATATCAGGAGCTCTCGCTGGGCCCTGGGAACTATCATCTGCCCTCCAAGGCCACGGCGGGCGGAGGGGCCAGAGCCGCTTTGTTCAGGAGCCCTTGTCCCCAGGAGCAACTGGCCAAGGGCTGGGGCCACCGGGCTAGAACCCACATGTCTCAAGTGTACACGTGCCTCTCACCACACACAGCACACACACACACATGTACATACCACATATATACACCCCACACTACACACTACACAGCACACATAAATACACACCACACATGTATATAAACCGCACGCACCACACAGGTACACACCACACATATATACACACCACACACTACACCTGTATACACACCACACATGTACACACAACATACATACACCCACACTACACACTACACAGCACACATAAATACACACCACACATGTATATAAACCGCACACACCACACAKGTACACACCACACATGTATATAAACCGCACACACCACACAGGTACACACCACACATATATACACACCACACACTACACCTGTATACACACCACACATGTACACACAACATACATACACCCACACTACAAACTACACAGCACACATATATACAAACGACACACACCACACACATACACACCACACCTGTATACACACCCCACACACCACACATGTACATACCGCATATATACACCTACACTACACACTACACAGCACACATGTATACACCACACACACCACACACATACACACACCTGTATACACACCCCACACACCACACATGTACACACCACATATATACACCCCATGCTACAAACTACACAGCACACATATATAAACCACACTATACACATACACACCACATATGTACATACCACATATATACACTCCACACTCCACACTACACAGCACACATAAATACACACCACACACCACACACGTACACACCACACGTGTATACAAACCCCAGACACCACACAGGTACACACCACACATATACACACCACATATATACACCTCACAATACACACTACACAGCACACACGTACACACCACACATGTATACACACACCACACTACACATATACACACCCCACACACCACACATGTACACACCACACATTAATACATACCACACACACCATACCTGTACACACCACATTATACACCACATATATATACACAGCACACACACTGCACACCACATATGTATACACACCCTACAAACCACACATGTACATGAGAAATATATGTACACACCCCACACACCACACATGTACATACCATACATTAATACACCACACACACACCACATCTGTACACATCACACATATATACACCCCACACACCACACCTGTACACACCACACACGTATATACACCACACATACACAGATCACATGATGTGTACAGCACTACACACCCACACCCCCACGCAGCACACCACATGCACACCCTCACTTGCAAAGCCTACCCCTTTCTCTACCACCTGGGTCTGGACCCTACACTCAGCCCAGGCGCAGCCCGGGTCTCAGGCCCCACTGTGGTCACTGCCGTCCATTCCCAGGGGGCTGGGGTCTTTCCCACTGAGGACAGGGCTGAGCTCCCCCAGGCTGGAGATGGCCCTGCCAACTCCAACCCCCGCTTAGGGGCTGCAGTGCCTGCTCAGTCTCCTTGGGTCCTCAGTCCCCTGAGCGGACGCCGGGACTGATTCTCTGCAGCCCCAGGTAGGCTGGCCTCCGTCGGGTCTCTGCGCATTCCTCTGGGAGCCCCGAGAAGGCAGGTGAACTCAGCTCCAGGCTCCTCACCCAGGGAGAGCAGCCAGCACTGCTTGGTGACTGCCCAGGGCGAGGGTGGGACTGCCTGGGATGCACAGCCCCTCTGCCCTGGGGTCCCACTGCCCACCCTCCTTGACACCCACCACCCCTGCTTGGGCAGCCTCTGGGAGCTGTTAGAGAGTGGAGTTCAGCAGAGGGAGACAAAGATCCCGGACTGGATGGTGCGGGGGCCACCCCGCCAGGGCACTCGGCCTCTGGCCACCACCATCAACCCTCGCCGGCCACGTCACGTGGCTCTGCTTTTCCTGATGAGGCCCCCACGGTGGGAGGTCAGCAGTGCACACAGTTCAGCCACTTCCACGGCTTTTATTTCAGGGTCTCACTCCGTGGCCTGGGCTGGAGTACAGCGGTGCAAGCTCGGCTCACTGCAGCCTCGACCTCCCAGGCTCAAGTGATCCTCCCACCTCAGCCTCCCACGCCGGGCCAACTTTTGTATT
Organism: Cebus imitator; assembly: GCF_001604975.1. Lineage (NCBI taxonomy): Eukaryota > Metazoa > Chordata > Mammalia > Primates > Cebidae > Cebus > Cebus imitator. The sequence goes on along the minus strand of NW_016108095.1, from coordinate 429,278 downwards.
TTTTGTAGAGACGGGATCTGGCCATGTTGCCCAGGCTGGGCTCAAACTCCCGAGCTCAAGCCATCTGCGCACTTTGGCCTCTTAAAAGTGCTGGGATTACAGGTGTGAGCCACCACGCCAGGCTTCAGTGGCTCTTTGCTGAAGTTATCTTTTTAAAAAAAATGTATATGTCCTTTCAGAGTCTGTGAGAGGTGCAGATTGATCCAACTGTAAACAGATTCCAAAAATACAGGGAAAAGCAGCTCCAACAAGCTCTCAGCAGCCACTTTCCATTTATTCCTGGTTGTGAAACAATATATCGATATATAACAACATAGTTATTATGAAGAATTGTGAACACTGCAGGAAAAAAGTGTTGCCAAGAAAGCAATCACTATGTATCACACCGGTGGTTCAGCGGGGGTGCTCTGAGCCCCGACTCCCCCACGCGAGGGCCTCCCCCAGACGTGCTCAGGGTGGCCTCTCCCCTCCTTACTCCTTTGTGAGTTGTCTCTGCTTTGCTAATTTACTATTTAAAGTTATTTACAGCTTGATCTAAAAAAGCTTTGTGGCCTGGCGCAGTGGCTCAGACCGTAATCCCAGCACTGTGGGAGGCTGAGGTGGGTGGATCGCCTGAGGTCAGGAGTTCAAGACCAGCCTGGCCAGCATGGAGAAACCCCATCTCTACTAAAAATACAAAGAGTAGCTGGGCGTGGTGACTCACGCCTATAGTCCCAGCTACGTGGGAGGCTGAGGCAGGAGAATCGCTTCAACCCAGGTGGTAGAGGCTGCAGTGAGCTGAGATCGTGCCACTGCACTCCAGCCCAGGCAACAGAGTGAGAACCTGTCTTAAAAAAAAAAAAAAAAAAAAAAAAAAAAAAAAAAACCAGGCAAAGAAAAGAACTAGCGGTGTGTGGTGGCAGGTGCTCCGGAGGCTGAGGTGGCTACCCAACATCATACTGTGTGTAAGGGCTTTTTTTCTAAGTAAATTTCATGGCTCACATCACTCAGCAGAGTTTCTGACCATCCATTCCCATTTTTGCCAACTTTTGTGACCCTAGGGTGCTTTTGCCTTAAAATTGTTGTTATATTTGACACACAAAAAATAAACACCAGGCGACATGAGGGGCACACACATCTACCTCCCCGATGAGAAACATGCCGACCACACCCTAGGGTGCCCCGGTCCTGCTGTTTCCCTCCCAAGTCCTGGAATTCTAACACGTGCTCATTCTGGGAGGTCTGGGACTTTTCCAGGCAGCTGCACCTAGGAAATCTCCTCTCCACCTGGGGAAAGCTCCTCTCCACCTGGGAAATCTCCTCTCCACCTGGGAAATCTCCTCTCCACCTGGGAAAGCTCCTCTCCACCCGGGAAATCTCCTCTCCACCTGGGAAAGCTCCTCTCCACCTGGGAAA
>NW_016108095.1:405111-427364 GCF_001604975.1 Cebus imitator | reverse complement strand
GGGAAAGCTCCTCTCCACCTGGGAAAGCTCCTCTCCACCTGGGAAAGCTCCTCTCCACCTAGGAAAGCTCCACTCCACCTAGGAAAGCTCCTCTCCACCCAGGAAAGCGCCTCTCCACCTCCCCTGCCCCTCCTGGCCTCTCACTGCTGGCTCTACCCACCCTCTCTCTGGGCCTGTGCTCCTCCAGCTGCTGTGGCAGTTCCTCCGTGGCAGTTCTTCCCAGTTTTGTGGCATTCCCCACTCCTGCTCTGGGCCTGTGCCCCTCCAGCTGCTGTGGCAGTTCCTCCGTGGCAGTTCCTCCCAATTTCGTGGCACTCCCCACTCCTGGCGGCATGTTTTACTCCTTGCTCTCCTTCCCAGTGGAGGGCACTTGCTTCGTAGTTGGTTGCGTGGGCAGGGAGACGGCCTGGTGCAGGTGGGTGCTGGAGGGCAGGATATAGAAGTCATGTGGCATCTCGGCCACCCAAGGTCCCAGTATGGGCACTCAGAACCCCTGAGCCCAAGGAGCTCCCAAGGGTCTCATTGTCCTCTGGGGTCTTTGCCGGCCAAGGGCAAGGCCGGGTGAGGATGGAAAGAAGCAGCCCCTCCCCACCACACACCCAGAGCAGGGAGAGGCCAGGATTCAGCAGCGTCTAGGGATGGGCACGGCACCGCTACGGGTACCCAGTGCTGAGGTCCTGGCTCCCACTCCGGGGCAGCCTGGTGGCTTCTCCCCAGTCAGGGTCCCAGTGTGGCCTTGTGGTCTCTCCCCCAGTCAGGGTCCCAGTGTGGCCTTGTGGTCTCTCCCCAACCGGGGTCCCACATGGTCTGGTGGTCTCTCCCCATTCGGGGTCCCACATGGTCTGGTGGTCTCTCCCCAGTCAGGGTCCCACATGGTCTGGTGGTCTCTCTCCAGTCGAGGTCCCACGTGGTCTGGTGGTCTCTCTTCAGTCGGGGTCCCACGTGCTCTGGTGGTCTCTCCCCAGTCGGGGTCCTGCATGGTCTGGTCTGGTGGCTTCTCCCCAGTCAGGGTCCCACGTGGTCTGGTGCCTTCTGCCCTTGTCGGGGTCCCGTGTGGTCTGGTGTTCTCTCCCCAGTTGGGGTCCCGCATGGTCTGGTAGTCTCTCCCCAGTCGGGGTCCCGTGTGGTCTGGTGGTCTCTCCCCAGTCGGGGTCCCACGTGGACCCAGTCAGGGTCCCACGTGGTCTGGTGCCTTCTGCCCTGTCGGGGTCCCATGTGGCCTGGTGGTCTCTCCCTAGTCGGGGTCCTGCCTGGTCTGGTGGTCTCTCTTCAGTTGGGGTACCCTGCACAGGAGTTGCAGCACCTCCCAAGGGCCAGCCCCGCCCTGACAACTTCTCCTTCAGCCAGGATGGGGTCCACACTTCTTGAAGAGGGTTCCCAGCTTCAACACCCTCTAGCACCAGCCTCACACCGCCCAGGCCCTGGCCACGCCAGGGACCCCGCAGAGGCCTCCTGAGAGTCTATCTTTTGGGGGGTGAGCTGGTCCTGCCTGTGGCGTCTGGGGTGTGGTCTCCTGGCACCTGCCTTTTTGACTGTGGTGTGTCCCTGGCATGGGGCCTGCTTCTGGCTCTTTGGAGGGAGCAGGCTCCTCGAGAGTGGCACGCTCTCCTGTTTGGGTGCGCAGGAGCGTGTGGGGGCCCTGGAGGTGGGCTGTGGCCTGTGCCATCACCGCCTGAGGTGGTAGGGCGGGGCCTGGCACCACCGCAGCTCCCGACAGAAGCCACCTGGGCCTGGGTTGGCTCAGACTTCTTGGCCCAGCCGTTCCACCGCACTTCCCGCCCAGCCCAGCTGCAGGACCGCTGAAGTCTGTGCTGTAGGAGCCCCTTCTCTAAGGGGTCCATGGCTCAGGGAAGTATCTCCCTGCTCTTGATTCCAGGAGCGCTGCTGGCAGCCTGACATGCTCAGGACCCAGCACGACCCAGACTCCTGAGCCAGGACCCATAGTCCCCCTGACACGGGGGAGACGGCAGACCCTGTGGACTGCCCTGGCTGTGGCCTCGCCCCAGCCCACAGTGGCATGCACTGAGGGGCTGCTCCCCTGGGAATGGCCCCTTCCTCGAGGCAGCTCCGCCCTGGCTTTGAGATGAGGGCTCTGGGAACAGGTGGCCCTGGGTGGCTGACCACAGCGGGCCAGGCCTGTCTTTGGGAAGCCGCCCTCTCAGCTCATGTGCTGCAGGGATGCTGGGTGGAGGGGACTGCGCGTCAGCCGCCCTGCAGGACCACACAGCAGCCGCCCGTCGGGGGAGGGGGCCTTGCCTTCTGACTCATGGAGGAAGCAGCTGCTCTTAGCTGCCTTCATCCCCAGAGGCGGCTCTGCAATCCTCCTGAGGTTTGTGGCCCTGAACTTCATTCTTGAGATCTGTGGGGGGCTGAGCCCTTGGCCCAGGCACCGGGGAGAGCAGAACCTCAAGGTGGTGGCCGGGACGCAGGACAGAGTGTGGGGGGCTTGCCCAGCAGGCCCTGGGGCCAAAGGGGTTCTCAGAAATGATGACAACATCACAGCTCCTGAGCAGGCACCTGAATCTGGATGAGTTGTTTTCAGGGGAAGGCAGGAAAGGTGTCATTCTGTGGCTTGAGATTGACCACAGCCTGGCAGAGAGGAAGCAGTGGCAGGGAGAGAAGCTGCTGGCATCCCAGCCGGGGCTCCGTGGCCCACATGAGGCAGCGTGAATCACAGCTGCGTTATGAAATCCGGAGGCGACTCCACAGGGTGCCCTGGCTCAGCTGTTGTGGCTGTGAGATTCACAGATGGGGTCAGGTGGGTGCCCTGGAGGAGTCTGCGGGGCCCCCTGGCAGGGACAGTGAGTGGCCTGGGCCACGGAGGGCCATGAAGAGCAGGTGCCTCCTGTGTCCTCGGGCAGAGGCGCAGCACCGGGGCCGTGCTTCCCACCTCAAGGCCACCTGCCCTTTGCAGTTTGTCTCTGAGCAAGGGACACTGTGGGGATGGCTGGGATTGGTGGTGGCTCCACACTGGGACCTTGGTCTGGCTGGAGCTGCTGAGCGCCGGCACCCACCTTGCCACCCAGCTCTGCCCATGTGTGGCCGTCACTCCTGGGCTTCACCTGGGAAACGTCATTTGAGGCAGCTCAGCTTTTCCAGATCCGGCGGGAGTCACATTTCTTGCTGCTGGAGACTGGCTGGGTCTGTGCTTCCAGTATGGGCAGGTTTGGGAGGCAGTCGGCCGACCTCTCCTATGGCCACTGTGCCCGAGGCAGGCACCGGGGTGGGAGGGATTCTCACGGATGTGGCCATGTGCCGCCCAGCAGGCTGGAGTGAGCGTCTCTGTGGAGCCAGCACATCCCTTAAGGGTCCTGCAGGCTGCAGCTGGAGGAGGCAGTTGTGGCAAGGAGCTTCCTGCATGCAGGAGAACTGGAGACCCCTGGTGAAAGAGCCAGTATGCACCTGCAGATCCAGGCACAGGCCCACAGAGCCCATCAAGGCTGATTTACACCACAGAGCTGGGTATGCACTGAGAACCAGGTGTACACTGCCAGCCAGGTGTGCACAGAGAGCCAGGTGTGGACAGAGAACCAAGTGTGCACCCACAGACGTAGGTATGGACAGAGACCCAGGTGCACACTGAGATCCAGGTGTAAACTGCAATCCAGGTGTGCACCCACAGAGCCAGGTGTGAACTAAGATCCAGGTGCACACTGAGACCCAGGTGTAAACTGCAATCCAGGCGTGCACCCACAGAGCCAGGTGTGGACTGCATATCTAAGTGCTTATGTGGAGTCTTGGGCTATTCTGGTGCTGCCCAGGACCCTGGCCCTCTGGCTGTCTTCTGTGTGTCTGAGGTTGGCAGAAGGGGTTCAGCTCTGGCTGTAGGGCAGCAGGCAGGCTTGCCAGCCAGCACCCCCAGGTGATAAGAGCTGGTGCCCACAGCTGCTCAGCAAATATCTGCCTTTTGGGGATGGCTGGAGAGAAGGAAGACTATGTCCTCTCTGCAGGGCTCTACACACGCCTTTTCCCAATCCTTCAGCCACAGGGAGTCCAGGCAGCAAGGGCGCCAGGTCGCCAGCACCCTGACTGCCTCCTGCAGAAGTGCCAGCACCTGCCCCTCATCCTCTAGCAGCAGCTGGAGCCCGGGGTCTATGTGTTCTGGCCACCAACGGCTGGGTCCTCACTGCAAGGCAGACACCAGGCTTGAATCCAGCCATGGAGGGAATGGGGTGGTGGAGGCTGGGGAGACAGGAGGGAGGCATAGGGGCTAGAGGGCTTGAGATGTGGCAGCCCACCCTCTGCAGCGCCGTGGTCTGCCCCTCAGAACACTCTCATTCTTCATGCTGAAGGGAGCTGGGGCTTGGCAGCCTGCGTGACAGATGGGTGCTGTCAGGTTAGGGCTCTGCCTCGGAGCAGCCACACGGAGGCAGCGCCTGTGGGGGTGGGGCTGGGCCACAGGCTGAGGGGACACAGATGGACAAGGTCAGGCCTCCTTGGGGCAGCACCAGACACGTCTCCCACTCGGACTGGCTGCCCAGGTGCCCAGGAGCAGAAGCCACTTCCTCAGAGGCACAGGGGCTGGGCACTGCCGGCGTGTGGTGGGACCATGTGGATGCTGGAGTCCCAGGATCCTACAGATCTAAAGGCTGAGTCGATGTAGCAAAGGCAAAGTGGGGTTCGCAGCCCCAGACTCTGGGGTGTCAGTGAGCTGCCGGGAGGGGCGCCTCCGGCCATTTGCTGCTTTTCCTGGGTGGAGGGTGCAGGCCCTGGCCACGGGGTGCCCCTTGGACTCCACAGCTTCTCAGATGCACACACCCACCGCCGTTGCCAAAGTCTCGGGCCAGGCGGCGCTGGGGTGGCTGGGTGAGAGCATGCGGAGGCCGTGCGGGGCGGCGGCGGGAGCCCACGTGGTGGTGGAGTGGCAGGCGGGGCCCTGGCCAGGAGACGCGGTGGGGCACGGGCGGTCGCTGAGGGAATGGCGGGGCTGCTTCCACAGGTGGAAATCCAGGAAGGGAGGTGAAAGGGCTCGGCCTGATCTATCTGCAGTCCGCATTTTACCAAGCGCCGACCCTTGTATCTGGTGAACTGAAAGTCACGCCCCCTCCCAGCGGATCTAACAGGAATCTCCGTCATTTAGAACTTGGTCAATAATTTATTAGGAAAATATGCATTTCTCAGTATTAAAGAATAAAAGCTTTCAGCCCCGCTGAACGCACATTTGAGGTATGAAGAAAACGGGACAAGACAGCTGACCCTCCCATGCGGCCCTTGCCACCAAGGTGATTCCTAAGCTTAAGCACACAGAGCTGGGGCTGTTCCTCTCACATCCCATGGGTAACGGGCCCCAGGATCAGGGGGTCTGGAGTCCAGAGTCTTGGGGTACAGTCTGCTCACTGACACCCTCTTGAAAAGCACCCAGGGTAACCCAGTCCTGGGATGGGGTCTTTCTGGGGATCTTCCATGTCTATGCTGCCCGGAATGGGGTCCCCAGGGCAGAGGGTTCAGAGGCCACAGGGCAGGGCAGGGCAGGCATAGCCAGGAGGGGCCGTGTGTGGCCTCCTGGAGACACGTACGTACACGTGCAGGCACAGGCACACAGCTCATCCTGGCCTGATGCCAGCAGGCGGCTGTGGCTACGCGTGGCCAAGGTGGGAGAAGGGAGTGGCTGAGGGGCTGGACAGCAGGAGTCTCAGCTGGATGCATTCCTGAGGTCAGAACAGCAGCTGAGTAAGCAAACTCGGAGTCCTGGGCTGCGTGGCCCTGGCTGGGCCCTGGAATGCCGCAAGGCTGGCTGCTCCGCTGCAACTTCTCCAAAATTCCAGGCAGGCACAGGTGCCCCTAGGGCAGTGTGGGAGCTCCGGCCCCTGGCTTCCTCTGGATGGGGGGCTTCAGGGCAACCTTTGGGCCAACAGCCCCCTGGGAGAAGGAAGAGATAACTGATGTTGAAAACCACCTGTTATAAAAGGCACAACTAAATTTTACTTCCTTTAACATTTCTTAAAACGTAGATTCTTAGTTCATCCACCAACAGCAGGGCCTACTGCATGCCGGCGGCGTGGCAGCCGCAGGATTAACAGCCCGCTTGCCACAGAGGAGACTTTCTTCCCTGTAGCTGCTGTGGGGAAAGTCAGGCACCACCGACAGCCGGAGGGTGGGGGCAGCGTCTGCTGGGAAGTCCCCTGATGGCAGCGCAGACGTCACGGGATACTCACCGCCTTTCCCTGGCACCATGGGGAAGGTGTATCCACAGATAATTAGAAAAACCCCACCCTCCAGGGCAGTGCCACGGTGAGCCAGTGGGAGGCCACGCCCCCCAGCGGACCCCGCCCGGTGTGTGCTGGGGCCTCACCTCAGCTGCACCAGGCTTGGCTGTGCCAGCCCCGGGTTTGACTGGGGGCACTGGGGGTGTGAACGTCGGCCTGACGACCTGGGAGGGAAACAGACGCAGCTGACGTGGGCACCAGGCAGTCCCGGCCTTAACCCAAGCCACCACCTTCGTGTCCTGGAACAAGCTCACCACAGGCCATGCTCTGCCCCCCACCCCCCAGGGCCTGCAGGCTCCGCCCCCACGAAGATCGCTACAGAAAACCTCTCCGGGCTGCGCCACCCACAGAATGAAGCCGGCAGAGGCAGAGCCCCATCCCTGGCCCAGTCCAGCTGCAGCCACGCCTTCCACACCCCCGACCCGACCCCCGTGTTACCCTTGAAGAGATTTTTTCCTTTTTTTTTTTTTTTGTTTTGTTTTTGAGTCCAGGTCTCCCTCTGTCACCCAGGCTGGAGAGCAGTGGCGTGATTTTGGCTCACTGCAGCTGCCTCCTCCTGGGTTCAAGCAATCCTTCCACCTCAGCCTCCTGAGTAGCTGGGACTACAGGCACAAGCCACCACACCCAACTAATTTTTTATTTTTTGTAGAGACAGGGCCTCCCTGTGCTGCCCAGGCAGGTCTTGAACCCCTGGGCTCAAGCCCTCCTGACTCAGCCACCCAAAGGGCTGGGATTCCAGGCGTGAGCCACTGTGCCTGTCCTGAAGAGCTCTTAAGTTGCTGGACTGTGGGGTTTTGGAAGCTCAAAGGCTGATAGTTAAAACTAAAATGTGTTTCTTTGCATTTCAGCTTTCCCATGGTAGGGAGGCTGGACATCCAGCACACAGAGCTGCGTCACCCGGAGCCTGGGCAGGCTGAGCATTTGCTGTTCCCAGCAGCTTCCAAAGGCCCCTGCTGAGCAGCCAGGGGAGGCTGGCGGGCGTGAGGGCAGGCGATTTCCCTCCTGTAGTTCTCCTGCAGCCTCTGCCTCACCTACCTTTGCGCCTGGCGACCATCGCTTCCGTGGCCAGAAACCTTTGCCCCCAGGTCCCTGTTTTGCCTGTCCAGACCCCTTCTAGGACTATTTCTGCAACTCATGTATAAGTCTGAAGTTAGTTCAAATAAAAAATTAAAAAGGAAAGAGAGAAATAGGAAATCACTATTAGGCAAACAGCACAGAACAACTGGTGCAGACAAGATTCCCCAGAGCTCGTGGGTCCAAGTTCAAGGTTTAGAGTCTCAGATGTCTCCCCGAGGCATCTGCTAACTATACAAAGACAACGGGGGTTTCTAGGGAAAAATCCATGGACGCTGCCCCAGCCAGGCGCCCTGTCAGCATCACCCCTGACCGACGCTGCATGTGGCCAGGCCTGGGCCGCGTCCTGGGAAAGACGCCTCCAATGCTGCTCCTGCCCACAGCACTCTGCCTTCATCCACACGAGGAAAGCACAGGACAAACCCCAGCTGAGGAAAGGCAGAGGGGCTGGGGCCCAGTGCCAGGGGAATCACGGCTAGAGGACGGTTCTGGAGACAGTGGGTGGCACCGCACGGGTGGCACTGTGACATGGGCAGCACCATGTGGGTGGCACCAGGTGCGTGGCAGTGTGACATGGGCAGCACCATGTGGGTGGCACCAGGTGCGTGACACTGTGACGTGGGCAGCACCATGTGGGTGGCACCAGGTGCGTGGCACTGTGACGTGGGCAGTACCATGTGGGTGGCACCAGGTGCGTGGCACTGTGACGTGGCCCCTCAGCTGTGTGGCCACCCATGGACATGCAGGCACTGACCTGGGGGTAGGCCGGGCAAAGAGCATGCAGGATTCTCTAGGCTATTTTTGCAATCTTTCCTTAAGTCTAAAATTTGTTCAAAATTAAACGTTAACCAAAGAAAAGCCTCTACCCAGAGGGTAAGGTCTTGCCGGCCCAGTCTTCCCTGCACAACCCCGTCCTAAAGCTGACCACGAACCTCTGTGGAAGGAGGTCCCTGGAGATGCACCACAGAGCCCCCCACCTGCCTGCCACAGTCCTGCCCTCTTTGAGGACAGAGACTGTTCACAAAGTCCAGCCATGCCAGGTGGCCTTGATGGTGCCACTGGGACCCCGTGCCAGGCCCCAGAGAGAGAGCCTGGCCCTTTCTGCTGCCCTAGCTAAGCCAGTGGCCCCAGGAAGGGTGCTCTAGGGTCCTTACCCACCACGGCCAGAGCAGTTCCCCAGGGCTGAGGCCAACCGGCTGCCCCGACAGGGTCCAAAAAGGGCTCCAAGTTTAGCACAGAGATGGGAGCCAGGGCACAGGGGCAGGATCCCAACTCTGGGGTGACATGGAGGCCTGGGAGTTAACACTCGATACAAAATCCAGGTTTTGAGAGATCTTTTCAAAACCCCCAAAGCCAGGGGAAGCACTGCAACACGGCCTTGCCCTGAGCCCGCCCACCCATCTGTCCTGCAGGGCCCAGGGACCCTTGGATCTGCCGGAACTTCAGCTCTGCGAGGGGCTTGGTAAGCGGAACAGTCTGAGCTGAAGGAGGAGCCAGGACCCCCAATCCAGCCCCAGTGCAGGGCGGGACGGAGCCGCTGCCTCCCCGAGGCCTTGCTGACCTGCCTTTCAGGCTGATGTCCTCATGAGGCCGAGCTAACCAGCCTTCTGTGCACAGCGGGGGCCACCTGGGAGGTCCCCGGCCCTGATGCAGTGCAGGGACCCCAATCCCAACAGCAAGGCCTGGACGCCCTCCGATGGGTTCACTGCCCAATCACACTGCTCACCTGCTTTGGCGGCAACTGAGTATAGACAGGAACTGGGAAGGGGGTGCTGGACACAGCGGCCGGAGGCTGGAGGAGACAGGGCCGAGAGCCTGGGTCACAGCTGGGGCTAAACCCCATGCCCCCCCTGCACCCCCAGCTCCGCGACTCCAGGTTCCGCCTCTCGCGTGTGCTGGAGGGGTCTGCGCAGCTCACGGGGGCCCACCCTTTCCTCCAAGAGCATTTGCATCTGCCCTCAGGTGGGCTCTGCTGAGGACAGGAAGGGCCTCTGGCCTCAGAGCACCAAGTTCAAGTTCAAGTTCTGATTCTGTCACGGCTCAAGGGGGCCCGGAAGCACCCATTCCCAAAGCCTCAGTGTTCCCAGCAGGGCAGCCACAGCAGCTGCCCTGGGCCTCGGGCTACCGCCGTCCTCTACACAAATTTCACAAAAGGGCTCTGCCAGTGGCAGCTGCACACGGGGTCGCAGGATGGGGCCTGGGCACTGCTTTCAGCCCCACGAACCCACCAGGGGCGTTGCTTACAGCAGGGGGCGGCCTCTTCAGGGCCATAGAGGAGGCCGGGTGTCCAGCAGGCTGGCCCAGGTGGGTGGTGGGGACCTGCTCGTGGGGGACCCTCGTTGGGGCTGGAGCCCCGCCCTTGGCCAGCACACTGCGGGATGCCTGGTGGAACAGGGGGTTGGAGCGTCCCATGGTGGTCTTGGGGGCCGCGCTCCTGGGGAGGAAGCACAGGGCACGTGGTCAGTGTCCGGCCTCAGGGCCCCAGCACCACACCCCGAGTCTGTTCCTCCCAGCTCCAGCTGACCCGAGAGGCTGCAAACAGAGAGGTCACTGCAGACAGGACCTCTGAGACAGACAGGCCCAGGAGACGGAGTGGACCCTGAAGAGGCAGGACACCCTCCATCTCCTGGGGGCCCCAGTTAGGTGGGCGGGAGGTGCTTGGAGGCTATGGAGCCAGCACGTCCTGCTGCATGGGCGTCTCCTGCTGTGTGAGGATCCAGGTCCCTAGAGCAGGGCTCAGCCCAGCATCCGTGATGTCCCCGTGGGTCCATGCTGGGCGTTCCTCCCTCCGGCAGCAGAGACGTTCCCCACAGCCGAGCACCCGACGCCCACACCACCCTCCCTCACAGCCGCCGCCGCCGCCCTCACCTGCTCTCAACGCGGCTCCGGGCTTTGCGGTAGATGACACCGCCTACCAGGGTGACCACCACAACTGCCAAGAGCACCAGGACCACCACCAGGACCACGGGGAGGCTCTCGGACGCTGTGGGACGCACAGCCCCATGTCAGCCAGGAGGGCCACAGCCTCAGGCAGGGGTCAGGGAGGTTCCCAGAGCCACTGCCTTCCTCAGTGCCCCAGGCCCTACCCTGTGGGCCCCACGGGGACGACCCGACACCTTACACCGGCACTCCCAGTTCACCAGGGCGGCCCTGGGCTCACAGTGCTGTGGGCACAGCTGTGCCTCTGAGGCCTGATGCTCTGCACAACCATGCGCCCAGTGGCTGCTGGGTGGAAATGGGCCGAGGAGGGCCTGGAAGACTGGGCTGAGGACACTGCAGTCTCAGCTCACAGCCGTGCACTCACATTGCCCACGGCCCCTGCGCCTCCCCCTGGGACAGGGCTCCCCTTCTCACAGCGGCCTGAGGGGCAGACAGGCTCTGCCTACCCCTGTGGGGGACGTCCGTGGGGGCAGACAGGCACTGTGACCACCACCAGGTTCCTGGCTCCATTTGGGGCCTGTGAGCTTGGGCCCCAGCCCCACCTGTGCTAGCCAGGGAGCCCTACCTGTGTGCGCCTCAGTCAGCAGCTCCGCACAGTGGGGTGGGGCCCAGCCCGCGTGGCAGTGGCACTCCTGCTTGTGGTTGCACACCTGTGGGGATGGCCAGGCTCAGGGCCAATCCCAGTGCGGACTCCAAGGGGCAGTGGGGTCTGTGCGTCCAGCACCAGGGCCCCTGGCCGGCCCCACCACTGAGGGCCCCCTAAGCCCCCACTCTCGTGCACTGACAGCAAGGCCTCGCTGAGTAACCCCTGACCACTGGCCAGTGGCCACGGAAGTTCCATCCACGGAGGACACCAGGCCGGCCTCAGCCCTGAGTCGGGCCCCACCAAGACCCCCATAGATACGATACGCTGGGCTCACCCAACCTTAGGCTTCTGTGACCAAAGCTGCCCCCAGCACCGGCTCCAGGGGCACTGTCCTGAGAGGCCACACGTACCCCATGGTTGTGGCACTGGGCAGAGCAGTTTCTGGATCTGTAAACGTGTAAGTCCTGGCAACGTCCTTTCCAGCAAACCTGGGGGTGGGAGGTGTCTGTCAGGCAGCCGCTCTGGACCCCTGCCCTGCCAGTGTCCTTTGAAACCGCTGGGTAAGCTGGAGAGTGGGCTGTGGTCACCATGTCCAGGATGGCCATGCCTCAGCATATCTGCTGGCTGCCCACCCCTGGAGCCCCTGGAAACAGCCCCCCTGGGGCGTGTGGCAGCTGGCGACAGCCATCAGATGAACTGAGAACTGCGCCTCCAACCCCAGCAGCCTTTCAGCCTCTACTAGAAGTGTGGAGAGAACTCTTCCTACAGTTTCAAGCAGCTGCTGAGCTCAGAAACGCATCCGCCGTGCCCACATGGGGCACACGCTCGCAATGCCTGTGGGTGGGGCAGCCTCTGAGCCACTGGCTCACCTTCTCCGGTCCGCATCGGGTGCCTTCGGGCACTGGCTCATAGGCAACACCACCCTCTGTGGTAAGTGCACGGCATACGTCATTCAGGATGCAGGAGCTGCGCCCCGGGGGATGCTGCCCGCCCTGGCATTGCAGAGTGCCACACATGTCGGCTCTGTGGACAGAGGGCAGGTCGTGGGCCAGCTCGCCCAGGCACGTGCTGGGGGCCAGGAGCCATGGCAGGCTGGGGCCACGGTGACCCACCTCTCCCACAATACGGCACGCTTGAGCCTGGGGTCCATGGGTCCAGGGCAGACCCCTTGGGGGCAGGACTCCTTTGTGGAGGGCCCTCTGGGGCTGGCCCAGCTGTGGGAACATCACGTCATCTGGGCTTAGGGGAATCTGGTCTCAAAAGCTCACCTGTTCCGGCTGCTCCTGCAGTTTGGTGAGACGTCGTAGAGGAAGCAGGACTCCTTGGCAGCATGCCCACCTGCGGGTCAAGGAGCTAGGGTTAGCCTGTGGCAAGGCCTGTGGCCTCCCTGCCGGGCCACCTCTGTGCCACTTCACCTGGCCCCCATAAGGCCTGGCACCGCTGGGCCAGGGTAGGGCAGGTCCCGTTGTAGCAGTAGCCCCCAAAGCAGGGCGTGCCGTTCTCCTGGAAAGCGTCTTCCGGGCACTCGGGGTGCCGGCCGTCACAGAACTCCTCCAGGTCACACGTGTCTTTCTGGGGGCGGCACAGCTCACCAGCCAGCTTCACCTGGCCCAGCAGAGAACAGCTCACCATGGGGACAGGGCCACGCAAGTTGCCTGGTCCCTTGCGCCCCAGGGTCCCCTCCCACCTGCCCGCTGTGGGCTCCAGGGGTGCCTGGTGGGAGGCTGCGCTGCCAGCCGTGGGCTCTGGGGGTCCCCTCCCACTGTGGGCTCCGGGAGTCCCTGGTAGGAGGCTGCACTCACCCTGCACTCCTGGCAGCAGGTGCCATGTGCACACTGTGCCCCCTGGACCAGCTGGCAGGTGGTGGAGTTGCAGCAGCGGTTCCGGCATTCCTGGGGCAACAGCAAAGGGCAAAGGCCTCGGCAGGCTGCCCGGGGTAGGATGGGCCGGCCGCCTCCCCTGACCACTGGGGTGTCCTGCAGCCGCTCCCTCCCTCTGACCCCTTCGGACACACGGAGCCCTGGGTTCCGCATGTGGTTGTGGCAGTCACCTTGGTCTAAAGGGACAGAGGTCTCGGCACCACGCAGACAGGGGCAGGTGAGGGACAAGCGGGTGTGGGGCGTGGGCGCACCTCGGGGGGGCCGCAGTCGCACTGCTCCCCACGTTCCACAAACAGGTTTCCGCACACTGGGCCGCCCACCAGGAGGCTGAGGTCGGGGGCGTTGGCCAGGCAGGTGGACTGCGGCTGCCCCAGAAAGCTCTCCAGGTAGGCCTGGCTGCAGTCACTGAACATCCTGGGGAACCTGGGGCTGAGGGGACGGCCTGTCAGGGAGGGGCAGCCCCTCCCCACCGACCTTGCACTCCCAGCTGCCCAGGGCCCAGCCCCTTCACCTAATCCTGCCTGCCATGATGCAGCGGATGCCCTCGGAGGGCTCCCGGCAGTGGCAGCCGTGGACCTGCTCATCGTGGTCCATGCCCAGGTTGTGGCCCATCTCGTGGGCCATGGTGCAGGCCACGCCCACGGGGTTCTTGCTGTGGTCCTGTGGGAGGGGACCGTGCTCTCAGGAACCACGTGGCTGACCCCCCACACCCGTCAGCCTCACCCCACCAGGGCCCAGGGCTTGGCACAGCTCCCTACCAACACCACCGTAAGGCATAAAATCAGGCATGAACCAAGCCTGAGGGGAGGCAGCTGCTCAGGCCTGCTCCAGTGACTCCGGCCTGGCAATCCGGGGCAGGGGCCCCCTCACCTGATTCACAGCCCCCGAGCTGTGGGAGCACATGGCAGACACCCTGGCAAACCCCACAGTGTCCCCGGTGAAGTCCACGGCCCTGGAAGTGAGAGTAACTCAGGTGCCCTGGATGCAGCTCCCTCCCCTCCTCCTGCCCCAGCCCTGCCTGCCCCCCCTCCCACACCCTGCCCACCCCACCCAACTGCACCCACACACCCTCCCCAGCCCCACCTGCTCCCCGGCTCACGTGATGAGCTGCACGTTGTCATGTGGGCGCCGCCGCGTCAGTCCCTGTGCCCGCCAGGCCAGGAGGTTCTCCAGTGTGACGCTGAAGTTGGGGCTGACGTGGAACCTGTCCTGGCCATTCCAGATCTCCAGGCCCACCAGGACCACACGGATGTTGAGTTTCTGATATAGCTGGAGAGGTGGGGGAGTCCAGGGGTTCAGGAGGGGTGGCGAAGGTACGATGGGGAGGGTGGCAGAGGCCACATCTGTCCCGCTGTGAGGCGGGGCTGGTCACGGGTGCCAGGCAGAGCCAGAGCAGGCGGAAGGAACCCCATGGCAACACTCCCCCACCCACCCGCCAGGGGCTTCAGCACCCCCGCAGTCAGGGCGGCTGCTCACTTTGTCCACGTGGTTCACCACCTCCAGCACCCGATGGCGCACAGCGGCTTCACTCCCCACCTGCTGGAACTGGACACACGAGACCCTCAGGCTGGAGCCCACCCCACCCACGCCTGCCCCCCATCGGCGGCCCTCCTACCTTCCCCAGCCCCCCAACCCACAGCCAGCCACCTTCCCCACCCCTCAGCCCCCCGTCGCCACCCTCCCGCCTTCCCCACCCCCGCACCCACCCCACCTCTGCATTATCTGTGACCACGTACAGCTCCACGTAGCGCGTGCCTCTGAACGACGGAGGGCCCTGGGGAACAGCCACAAGAAGCCAAATAGCCTTCCCAGCCTCAGGGCCTGAACCCTCCCTCAAGGCCCCTCGGCCAGTGTCCTGCCCCCACCCAGTGCTGGGGAAGCATCACCAGGCCTGCTCCAGGCTGCACATAGTGGGCAGCATGAAGTGCACAGGGACTCAAAGGCCAGGCAAACTCGGAGACCAAGGTGCTCACCCCAGGCCAAGACCTGAACACGGCGGCTGTCCGGGGCCCCAGGAGTCTGCCCAGGGTGTCGTTGCTGACTCCGCAGGTCCCGGCCGTCTGCAGCAGCTGCTCAGCCGGGTACATGGCATGCCGCCCGCCCTCGCCACCTTCATCCAGGGGCTCGATCAGGTGCAGGTCTGAGCCCACCTGGAAGAAGCCCCTGAGGGCAGCAGGAGCCAGGTATGCCATGGCTGCAGGGTGGCCGGCCCCTGCCCCGAAGGACCAGAAGCTGGAGTTCATTGCCCACAGCGCCCCCTGCCCTGACACCAGCAGGCCCGAGGGTACAGGAGGCTGAGCCTCTTGGGCTTGGCAGGGCCCCAGAGCAGACCCCTCTGTGTGACCAGGAAGGCCTGAATGTGAGAAGGAGGCGGCCTCCCACACGGTTTAGGCCTTCCTCTCCGGCTGCCGGAGCTCTGGTGTTCGTCCCCCCACCCACCTGAGGCCCAAACAGGTGCTGATGCTGGCGGCTGAGTCTGCGTGCCCCTCCACGTGGCCCTGGTAGAAGCAGAGGTCCTGCGGGGGAAGCACGAGAGGGTCCACGGCTGTGCCCCCACGGCCCCACAGGCTCGGGGAGGGAAGGCCACCCCACCTATACCTGCCCTCTCGGCTGCTCCGTCACCTCGGAGCCATTGGCAGCTGTGTAGGTCTCTGTGTAGCCCGAGCCCAGCAGGTCCCTGGAAAAGAAGCTCTGTGGCTGCCTCAGCCCTGCCTGGACCCCCACCTCGGCCCCGCCTCGGGCCCCCCGCCCCGGGCCCCGCCTCAGCCCTGCCTCGACCCCCACCTCGGCCCCGCCTCAGGCCCCCCGCCTCGGCCCCCACCTCGGCCCCGTGGTCTGGCCCCCTTGGTGCAGAGAGGCTGGCCCAGAGGCTGGACACTGAGGACACAGGTGTGCTGGAGCCAGACCCAGGCAGCGGAGGGGGGTGCGGGGGAGCGACCTGACCCACTCACCTGTTCTTCCGCAGGTGCAGGGTGAAGCTGTGCCCTGCGGCCGCAAGGACATAGCTCACTCTCTCTGGGTACAGGCCCTGAAGGAGCGGGGGGGCCCTGGGTGAGCAGCCTGCCTGGGCTGCACCCACCTCAATCCTGGGCACCAGAGAAGCTCAGCTGGGTGGGGAAGAGGTGCTGGCCTCCAGCCCCAGGCCAAGGCTCCAGCCTTGGGTGTCCACAGCCTCAGGCAGAGTAGAGGGTGAAAGTGGAGGGCGGGTGGGGTGGGGCGGGCTGTGCTGGAAGGGACAGGTGGGGCACAGCACTTGGGTGACAGGAAGGACATGGGGCGCCTCACACCTCAGTTTCCCCATCTGACCATGCATGGGTAATGACAGTGCCCCTTCCCCAAGCCTTGGCCGGGCAACAAAGGATGTGGACGGCGGGGCGGCAGACACAGGCCCCTCCAACGGCAGCCGCCTGCCTCCAGCCCTGTCCCTCCCAGCAGCTGCCAGACCTGGCAGTGCCCGAAGAGCCTCCTCCTCACCCACTGTGTCTCCAGCCCCCACGTGCAGGCTGGGACTCGACCTGCTGAGCCCCCCAAACAGCCTTAACTGTGCCCCTGGCTGATGAGATCCCAGGGCAGGGGGCAGGTGAGGTGAGGACAGGGCTGGGCCGGAGCTGCCCTCCCTGGAAACAGGCATCCACAGGCATGCAGTGCACATGTGTGCACACCCCCCACTCAGGATTCAGGAATCACCCTGGGGCAGCCCCGCAGGTGGGGGGCGGCCACTCTCAGTTCCCCAGCCCCAGGGAGCCCCGCCAGGCCTCACACAGGAAGGTGTGCCAAGTCTGCGGTGAGCCAGCTCACTTCTCAAAGAGGAATTTGGCTTATTAGCCTTGCCAAGTGAAACTGGGGCGGGGCCAGGGCCAGGGCCAGCACAATCTGCCCCTGCTGCCTTCCAGGGGCCCATAGGGTTCCTGCCGTGGGCCCCCAGGCAGTGCTGTGGGAGGAACGCAGATGGGCTGGAGAGGAACAGGGCAGTCCCAGACGCCCACCTGGCCTCTCACCACCTCCTGGAAGCTAAAGCTCCTTTCACAGAAACAGACTCAGAGGCCAGCCGGGGTCACCCCCAGGCCAGCTTAGACTCACCGAGTGGGAGGGCAGAGCTCGTCGGGCCCGGGGTCCTGGCAGGCGCCGAGGCAGCACCACCTCATACTGCTCCAAGGGGGCCCAGGGCCGGCTGGGGGCCATGGCTGCAGGAGGGAGGGTCAGCAGGCACGTGGTGGGGGGAGCTCCTTCCCAGAGGCCTTCTGGGCCCTCAGATTCTGCCCCTTCCTGGGCCCGCCCCTCCCCCGGGGAAATCACCAGATAACTCAGGGACACTCAAGTGAGGGTTCTGTGCCTAAAGACTCCAGGAGTCCCCCAGGCACAGCCTGTGTCCTCCAGCGCCCACACACAGTACTCAGAGCCCCTGTGGGCGCCAGTGATTCCACAGGCCCCCAGGCTGCTCTCTGACCTCTCCAAGGGCCTGAGGGCAAAGATAAACCTTCCTCCAGGGGAGGAAGATGCCGGCGGGTAGGGCCATTTCCATCCCTCCATTCGTCTGATCATCTGGTACCATGTAAGTGGGGAGCAGGAAGGGCCTCGCCCAGGCTCTTCACCTCCCAAGAACTGGAAACACCCTCGTATCCAAGACCAGAGGGCAGGGACCCGGCCTGCAATGGGCAGAGTTTCGGAGACCGCCAACCCAGGACCCTTTTCTCCCGTTAAAACAATAATGGACGTGTCTCTAGGACCACATCTCCAACCTGGAGAGGCAGCAGAGGAGCAGCCGGCCCCATCTGCCCAGGAAGCTGGTGGGGAGCACCCCAGCCTCCACCCTGAAGCTCCCCACCACAACCCAGCCCAGGTCACTCCCAGGAGCAGGGGTGGGGTCCAGGACCAGAGGCCCCACGTCCTGCCCCAGGCGGCAGACGGGGTTGGGGGACTCTCCTGCCCACGCCCTGAACTCCAGGCCCCGGCTCCTCTACCCTCCCTTCCCTCCCTGGCTAAATGGTGAGGGTGGGTGGCCCCACAGGTGAATCCCAAGAAACCAGGGCACCTTCCGCAGCAGGTGAAGCGGTCGCGCGTCCTCAGCCCTGCTGGCCTGGCCCCGACCCCACTAATAAGCTGAGGACCGCCTGAGGCGGGACTTCGCTCAGTTCACCTTCGGCCTCCCCGGCCCGGGTCTCTCCACCCAGAGGCCACTGCGCAAGCCACCCCGGCACCCGGGACCAGCCTGAAGCCGAAGCCGGGCCAGGGCGCGGGGAGCGCGCAGGCCAGAGGCTCAGGGCTCGCGTCCTGCGGGGAGAGCCACGGTGCCCCGCGCCGCGCCCACGGCTGCCCCCCGGAACCACTCACCAGGCAGCCCCAGCGCGCCCAGCAGCCAAAGCCCGAGGCCGCGCATTGCCGGGGCGCGGTGGAGTCGGATGCGGACCGGCGCGGAGGTGAGAGCCCCGCGGGACCAGGTCTGGTTCCTGCGCGCCCCGCCCGCGGCTCTTTCCTCGCGCCCCGCCCCGGCGCCCTCAGCCAATGGGCCCCTCCGCTGGCGGGAGGGGCGGGGTCCGTTCCCTCCTTTCTCCACAATCCTGCTTCCTCCCTTGCACAGGTGAGGAAACTGAGGCACAGCCTGTCCCAAGTCCGGCCAGAGCCCCGACGGGGGCCTGAGAGGCGGACGGGCGGCTGGAAGGAGGTGGCGCCGGGCAGGTCTTGGAGGGGAAGGGACCTGTGATGGCCGCCTCGTGGTTTCAGGAGAGGCGGGCTCTGACTTCCTTGGGAACAGACAGTTCGAGGCAGGGACAAGTCACGGCTTCGTGGGCATAAGGTCAGCCCTGTGGGCTGCTGCGCTCCACCCAAGCCCAGCACCCCCTCCACAGGCTCTGAGGCCTCGCTGAAGTGGGAGAGGCATGGGCCCGCAGGTGGCCAAGTGGGGGGGGGGTGAGCCCCAGGTGATGGCAGGTGCAGAGGCCGTCCTCAGCCTACGATCCCCAGATGGCAGCTGACGCCGGTCGACACAGACCGTGGCCTGGCTCCAGCTTCTCCGGGGCGCTTGGCCCCAGTGGGCACATTCCCCAAGGCGGGTTCAGCCTAGAGGGTGCAGGTGCAGGCTGACAGCACGGCCTCCTCAGACGGCCCACCCCGGACCCCTCACGGGGGCTTCCACAGCCAGGCCTCCCTCCTGGGATGGAAACAGTGACTCCACCGACAATACAGTGAGGGCTCAGCGCCGCCTGGGGAGCAGTGGGGCAGGGCCAGCATGGGTGGGAGGCAGGAGTGAGTCCTGCCTGGAGAGAGAGCCCCAGGGCAGCGTGAGGCAGGGGCCTGCATGGGCCCAGGGCGGAGGACAGAGGTCAAGGGGCAGTGGCAGGAAGAGGCCAGGGCCTTGGACGTTAACCAGGAGGATAGGGAACCCTGAGGATCTAAGCTGGCCTGAGTGATGCTGTAACATTTTGTCCCAAAGCCATTCTTACCCCAACATGAATGGCATGAAAAGCAAGAAAAATAAAGGCAAGGGCTGGCACTGGGTGGCAGCTGACTTCTGCTGACTCCTGACCCGAGGCTACTCTGTGGCACAGGACGAGGCCCCCCAGGCTGCTGAGAATGTGGTGAGGCTCCCGGGTAGGGCTGGGGATGCTGGCCTGTGCAAATTAGTCCAGCACAAGTGCAAACGCGGCATGCTGGTCACCAGCAGCACAGCAAGGCCCCAGCTGGCTACCAGCGATTTAGTCTTAAACAGACAGGATGCGCTCAGGCCAGAACGGGCTCCTACCAGGCTGAGGAAGTCCCACCCCATCCCATAGAAGACACCTCACCCGTCTCCACTGACTCCACCCAGCAGGCACCAAGGGGTCTGGGAACCTGGACTCCACAACCCTGGAGGCTCCCCTCCCCTCCTAGCCTCACCACCTGCAAACCCCACTTCTCAAGGCCCAGGGTTTCCCAGAGCCCAGGACACAAGACCCGGGGTTTCCAGGCCTCAGGGCCAGGCAGGAAAGCCAGCAGGCTCCTCTGCTCACACGTCTGGCGTTTGCACAACCCCGAGGTTGCTGATAAACATGTTTACTCACAGGCCACAGACAAGGAGAGGAAGCAGTTTGTGGCTGTACAGTCGGACACCCCCCACCCCCGCTCTGCTGTGCTCATGGCAAGGCAGCCTGGGAGAGGGCCGCCCACGCCCTTGTCCCCCACACAGGACCCTCTGTTCTACTTCTTCCTCCCTTCCTCGCCATCCAAGAGGGCACTGAGCTGAACTGTGATGACACATACATGCAGTTCCGCAGGAAGGAGCAGCTTGGCCGGAGCATAGCCAGAGCAGGCCACCCTGGCCAGGGCTGCCGTGAGGAACAGGGCCCTGTCACACCAGGGCTGGCACTGGAGAACGTGGGAGAGAGAGGGCAGATGACCGCCCGAGAGGGACTGGGTGGGGTGCCAGTCTGCTGAGTAACTTCTCCGCCACAAGGCAGCCGAGGATGGGATGGGGCAGGGCG
Organism: Cebus imitator; assembly: GCF_001604975.1. NCBI lineage: Eukaryota > Metazoa > Chordata > Mammalia > Primates > Cebidae > Cebus > Cebus imitator. Next base: position 407,221 of record NW_016108095.1, on the reverse strand, counting down.
GGGCAGGGCAGGGGTTCCTGCCAGCAGCAGAGCCTGCCCTAAGGCTACTTCTCAGTGGGTGCATCCCATGGAGGAGGAGGTCTGGGTTCCCCTGGTGCCTGAGGGCCCTGCCTATGTCTCCTGCCCTGGACCAGGAGGAGTGTGCAGCTGGGAGTCCTCAGATGGAACGGGGTGGAGCGGGGAGAGCGTGGACCTGGGGGACTCCCCAGGAGAGGGTGTGAGGAGCCAAGGAAGTCCTCAGGAGGAGCGGGGGAGTCCTTGGAAGGAACAGGGGTGGGGAAGGGGGGGAGCGTGGAGCTAGGCGAGTCCTCAGAAGAAGGGGGAACGTGGGGCCGGGGGACTCCTCAGGAGGGGGTGTGTGGAGCCGAAGGAAGTTTTCAGAAGGAGGGGGTGTGTGGAGCCATGGAGTCCTCAGAAGGAACGGGGGTGGGGAAGCGGGGGAACGTGGGGCAGGGGGACTCCTCAGGAGGGGGTGTGTGGAGCCAAGGAGTCCTCAGGAGGGCAGGAGCCTGGAGTTGGGGAGTCCTCAGAAGGAACGAGGGGAACATGGAGCCAGGGGGAGTCCTCAGAAGGAATGGGGGGAAGGCCGGGGGAGTCCTCGGAAGGAACGGGGCTGCCTCCAGAGCCAAAGCAAACCCCAGAGGCCCAGGGGGTTTCTGCGATTCCGGGTTCTGGCCGACCTCAGGGAGCCCAGCCCCAGCTCACCTGGATGTGGGCAGCAGGCCTGGACCTCATCCCCACGTATCTTTGCTAGGTTCTTGCTTAAACACCACATATTTTCACTTTGAAGCCAAAAACACCCAAAAAGGTAACAGTGTAATTTTAAAAAGCAAACAGATCAGCGAATCCAGGGAGACATCCACCCTGTCTGCGTAGCTCCTATAAAAAACTGAGCATCCTGAGAAACAAAATGAGCTGCGTCGATCGTTCTGTTTATATTTAAACTGCAAAGACAGGACACGGAGCATTTCCGTTTGAACATTCGGGACCCATCTGCACCCCAGCAGCTGCTGACCCCCACGCCTTCTTCCTGTCGCGGCCATGGCTCACTGCGCAGTGACCGCGACCCTGGGTGCAGGAACCGGGGGCCCCCGAGGGACAGGCACTTGGGGGACGACCTTCTGGCTCCTCTCCGCAGACAGGCGCTCCAGGCGCTCTGTGTAGAAGCCGTTGAAGTCGAGCCTGTGTGGAGGGACAGTGGAGCTGGGCGCACACCCCTTCTGCAGGCGCGTGTGGGGCAGCCCTGCCCCTACCATGGGGAAGGGTTCAGCTACAGAGACCACGGGACACCCTGCAGGGGTGAGGGGGAGGTCTCCAGTCCTGCTCAAAGCCGCAAACGGGTTTCTTCTCTCCTAGCCCTAGCAAGTGGGGCTCCCATCACCCCAGCAGGGCCTGGCAATGAGGCCTGACATGTCAAGGGCTGGGGGAACCAAGCAGTGGTTCTCAATGCAGGGTGGCCTCAGAAACCCCTGCTCAGCAAATCAGGACATCTGCGAGGGGGCACAGGGTGGTCCAAAAGCGCAAACAGGTGCCTTCCCAAGGACGGCACCACCCATGACAATGCTTCCCCCAGGACAGCCCCCCGCAAGGACACCCCCCCGCAAGGACACACCACACCTCTGAGCACAGCACCCCCCAGGACAGCCCCCGCAAGGACACACCATACTTTCAAGCACAGCACCTCCCATCCCAAGACAGCTGCCCCTCAGCACCCAAGGACAGCACCCCTTCTGGGCTGGAAGCTTGGCCACCTTTCCACATCCCCTCCAGGAGAGCTAGCCTCTTCCCCCAGGCCAGGTGTTCAGTGCAGCATGAGGAAGCTGACCCAGGCCAGACCAGCCCCACAGGACACACATAGCCACAGGGGCCAACGGCGCAGCCCAGGCGCTCAGAATGTCATGCCCCAGGGAGAGCAGGGCCAGGCTGACGTCAGGGAGTGGCACATGAGCACCACCACCTTCTCAATACCAGGTGGGCCAGGCGAGGGTGTGGGGGAGATGAGGCCAGCACATCCAGCCTGTGTAGTGAGGATGCTGGGCTGGGCCAGGCACTGGGCGATGGGCAGATGCTGGGTTGGGGGGCAGGCGCTGGGTGGGGCGGGTGTTTGGGG
>NW_016108095.1:401158-404796 GCF_001604975.1 Cebus imitator | reverse complement strand
GCGGGTGTGGGGGGGTGGGCAGGCGCTGGGTGGGGCGGGCAGGCGCTGGGCCATGGGACCAGGTGCTGGGCACAGCTGGGCGGTGGCCTCCCACCTGGAGATGACGCTGGCCATGCCGTGCTCACAGTCACTGGTGCTGTAGATGCTCAGCCGGGCTAGGAGGTCCAGCAGGTGGGCTGAGAAGTTCTTGTCAAACTTGTTGATGGTGGCCTCGAAGCCGGACACGAGCTGTGCAGCGTCCACATGCTCCGCCAGGTGCTGGAATAAAGCGGAGCTGGGGGTATGAGCTGTACCCTGCCCACCTCGGGCCTTCCTGGCTTCCACACTGCTCCCAGCAGGCCCATGGACTTTCCCTTCCTCTTTTCTTAAACAGAAAACATACCTTTAATCCCCACAATGTTTTCAGGGGATTAAAGGTAAAAAGGACATCAAAAAACATTCCTGCGAATCTGGCACTCAAGAGACACACTTCAGGCCTTGTGAGGTAAGGAAGTCAAGGCTCAGACCCCACAAGGCTGTGCCTCGAGCTCTCCTTTGGGGTCAGATCTACAAGCAAAGAACAGGCTTTCCCAGCCACTTCTCAGCAAGGAGAACGAGGCGCCTCTCAGCGTCCCTCACATGCTCCCAAACCCAACTCTGCCAGCTCCAGCTCCAGCGTGTGAACAGGGGACCGCCCACCCCCCACGCCACGCTAGAGACGGTGCTGTGGGGCTGTGCCTCCGAGGACACACAGCCTGTCGGTGCCTGCTGAGTGCCTGACGGTTCTAACTCAGGACCCGCGCAGGGCAGGGACGGCGGGCCCTGCCCTTGCCAGGTGCCTGTGCAGCGCTCGCTCTGAGAGATCTTCAGAGCAAGCTGAACTGGGAACCACAGGGCTGAGAAAAAAAGCTCTTGTAGTTGTACTTAGAAGCTAATTTTAAGTCTTTTCTTCAATCCTAGGGGACATGGAAATAAAAGGGGGCAGATTTGTTCTCCTTTCATCGACACGCTCAGGCTGGCGTCCCGGCCAGGAGGAATCGTCTCACTGGCTGGCCCTGGAGGCCACGCACCTTCCTGGCGAGCTCCTTCCGCACCCGCTCCTCAGCCCCTGCAGGAGGTCCTGGGATGGTGCCATGCTCCAGCGTCTGCCCGCCCAGCTCGCTGTCCAATTTCATGCTCTGTGTAAATTTCTAGGCAGTGGAGAGTCGCAAGGAAATGCTCGTTAGTTACAACCACAACGCTTTGCAGAAAACAGAAGTCCTGCAGGTCCATCACCCACAGCGTTTCTGCTGTAGCCTGAGACTGCAGGAACACGCAAGTGTCTCTCAGAGGCTGCAGGGGAAATGACTAGCTGTGCCAACACGATTCCTGGGTCTGCCTTCCACAGTGACCAGCTAATTTTCCTAAGCACAGTTTTCTTCCGTGTTTCCCAACTTGGGACCTCGAAGTGGCTCTCAGTGTCAGCAATGGCTCACAGCGCCCGCGCCCGCGTCCTCGTCCACCTCCCCACCCGCCCTCCTCCCAACCTTTCCCATGGCACTGCCTGGAGAGCCTGACCCTCAAACCCTCAGAGCCCCACACGTCCCCAGGAGTCCCTTCTACCACTAGACGCTCGTGTTCCGCCCCATCGCCAGTGGGTAGCTGCTGGTGACAAGCACCTGCAGGTACTTAATGGAATTAAATAACTCAAGTGCTGAGGAACAGCATGCAAGGCCATCAGAAGAGGCCCGGGACAGAGACCAGCACCATGGAGGCTGAGGGTGATTCGGGAGGAACACGGCCCTGCCCACGCTGCCAGGGCAGGGGCCCCAGGAGAGAACCAGCCGGCCAGGAACATTCAGATCCCAGTGGGCTCCTCCACAGACGCAGAAGCAGGAAAAGGTGTAGCGGGCTGCGTGCGGCCACGGTCTGCACACCCATGCCCACACCCCCCGTCACGTGCTGCCCACGCCTGCCCTGCCCCCCATGCGCCACCCACACACCTGCATGCAGTTGGTGAACATGACGCACACAGACATGAGCTTGGAGAAGACCTTCAGCAGCTCGGGGTTGGTGAGCATGCAGTCCTTCAGACAGGTGTCCAGGAAGCCCGTGTGGTGGCCCAGCACGTCGTCGATGTTGGAGGCCTGTGGGGAACGGCACCGAGCCCCTTCTCAGAAAGATGAGCTCCAGGTGGGCATGTGCTGAGTCTGGCTTCGCTCACTCCTGTTCATGCACGTCCACCTTTCACATGGCCTTGGGCTTTTAAAGAAAAACTTCCAAATACCACTAAAACAATGACGGGCATAGCTGGTCACTGTAGAAGGCAGGCCTCTCCCCTCCCCCTCCTCTCCCCTCCCCCACCTCTCCTGTCCCCGACCCCTCCCCTCACCCCTCCTCACCTCGCCTCTCCCCACCCTGCCTTTCTCCTCCTTTCCTCCCCCCTTGCTCTCCCCTCCCCTCGTCCCTCCTCTCCCCTTGTCCCTCCTCTCCCCCCACCCCACCTTTCCCCTCCCCCCTCCTCTCCCCTCACCCTCTTCTCCCCTCACCTTATGTGAAAGGAAACCTGCTTTCAAATGTCATCTATGGGGCTAAAACTCACGGATTTCAGGTTTTTCTCCAGGATGTGCCAGGTCGGTTCCATCACTTCGAACATCATGTAGTACTGAATGTTCTGGACAAAGTTGAGCATTCGCTGCCGCAGAGTGAACGCCCCAGCAAACCTGAGGGACGTGGAGGACAGCCGTGGAGGACGCGGCCCCAGTGGCGCCCCCTGGACGTGGCTGTGCCCTCTGCAGAGCAGGCGCCCTCCCAGCACATGGGACGCTCACGACTGTGGCTGTCACCCTCCACCAGCCCCACGGTGGAGACTGGGACGCGGGCTCCTCGGCGAACGGACCCCTTGGAGCCCCGGGAGCCCACACCAGGAGGAGTTACACCGCAGCGGCATGTCTGTGCTTCACGATCGAGATGAGTTTTTTCTTCTAATTTTATTTTTCGAGAGACAGGGTCTCGCTGTGGCTCGGGCTGCAGTGCAGTGGCATGATCTTGGCTCATTGCAACCTTGACCGTCTCTGAGCTCAAACAACCCTCCCACCTCAGCCTCCTGAATCACTGGAACTATAGCCATTCCCGGCTAATTAAAACAAATTTTTTTAAAGAGATATGGTCTCATTACATTGCCCAGGCTGGTCTCGAACTCCTGGGCTCCAGCAATCCTCCCACCTCGGCTTCCCAAAGTGCTGGGATTACAGACAAGCCACCACACCTGACTGGACAAATTCTAAGGCAGCTCTGCCATTGACCCCTTTTTTCAATACCCTAAAGCCACAAACCAGCTGGAAAGCACCTCTAGTCCCAGCACAATGTGGCTGCCTGCCCTCGGGAGGGGCTCTTGTCCTGCACACAGACCTGGGCGGGCTGCGGAGAAGGCTGAGGGACAGAGTCAGCATCACCGTGCAGCCCCCAGACAGGAAAATGACGCATGATGGATCTAAAGCTACAAAGGTGAATGTTCAGATGGCGCTTCCAGAACCCTAAAAAGCACAACTGTCTACCCACAGCGTGCATGGGGGTGGAGGGCAGAGGAGGAACCCCCCACTTGGCGGAACTGTCTACCTGCAGGGTGCACAGGGGTGGGGGGCAGAGGAGGAACTGTCTACCTGCAGGGCGCACGGGGG
>NW_016108095.1:396450-400632 GCF_001604975.1 Cebus imitator | reverse complement strand
CTACCTGCAGGGCGCACGGGGGTGGGGGGCAGAGGAGGAACGCACCACTTGGCGGAGTGCAGCGAGTGCTGCTTGGCGGTTTTGTTGCTGATCCAGACGCTGCAGAGCTGCCGCTCCACGTGCTTGCAGTAGAACATGTGCCTGAAGAGCATCTGGTAGCGAGTGAGGGCTTTCCTGAAAGAGAGAGGCGGCACCTCAGGCGTGGGTCTCCGTGGCCATCGGCGTCGTGGACGTGGCGCCCATGCCCCACAATCTACAGGGTGGCCCATGGGCAGCCTGTGAATCCCGCAGGCACTGAAGGCTGGGGAGAGCCGCCTTGGGTCCTCCGTGCAACAACGTGGCCACTGCATGGCACGGTTCTCGCGTCTGCTGAACCTGAATGAAGGGCTGGCGTCGCCCAGGTGGCCGGCCCGCACCTGTTGATGATGAGTGAAAGGGGCCATTTGACGATGTAGTCGAAAGAGAAGGCCTCCAGGCCGCTCAGCGTCAGCTCAGTGGGGTCGGCCTGGGCCATCGCCTTCTCCTGTTTCGTCTCGATGGCCAGAACGCGCAGGAGCTGAGTGATGAGGTCATGAGGCATCAGGTCGATCTTGGGGAAGGGAAATGAGACAAAGCATGTTTTAGAGAAAACGCCACAAGTGCGGCCCCAGCCCCCACTGGTCCACGCTCACAGACCCAGCGCTGCGCCAGGTTCTCTAAATCCCGATTCTGTGTGGGTGACCCCCCGTATATGCACCGACGAATGAGAGCGAGGCAGAACTCTGGCACAGCTGGGGCTTGAGGAATACTCACATTACAGTGTTACTACTCAGCTATTTCCTGTTACGTAATCCTTCACATATTAGTTTATAGAATTAGGACTTGAAACCTCCCTTTATATAATTTTCTCTATATAATCATACAATAGTTGATACTATGAGTGCCTACAGAATATTTTCCTACATATATATAATTATATCTTAGTTCATAATCGGATGAATGCCTAGAGCAAACACAGTGCAGAGCATGATTTAAGGGAAAACAGTTATACCAGGACAAGAATCCACGGCCCAGGTGGCAGCGTTCAGTATCATAAAGATACCCGCTGTATGGCAGGCTTGGGGTGAGAGCCACTCCTCCTGATAAACGAGTTGTAGGACCTTGCTCCAGTTCTTGTGGGAGGCTGCCCTCAGAACGACAATCCACCTTGGTGACTGTGAACTTTATCAGCTTTTGCTACTGTGCTGCTTGAAAAACATCTTCCTATAGAACCCACTGGAAGCTGCCAGAAGGTGGCGGTAACCCTGACAGCTCTGTCACTGCTGTGTGACTTAAAGCATCCCCCATAAATCTTCTTTTTTTTTTTTTTTTTTTTGAGATGGAGTTTCGCTCTCGTTACCCAGGCTGGAGTGCAATGGCGCGATCTCGGCTCACTGCAACCTCCACCTCCTGGGTTCAGGCAATTCTCCTGCCTCAGCCTCCCGAGTAACTGGGATTACAGGCACGCGCCATCATGCCCAGCTGATTTTTTGTATTTTTAGTAGAGACGGGGTTTCACCATGTTGACCAGGATGGTCTCGATCTCTTGACCTCGTGAACCACCCGCCTCGGCCATAAATCTTCTTAGATGTAGTTTGCCCACAGATAGAAGTATTGCACACTGCACCCTCTTCACTGAGCACAGCCCACCTTCAAGCCTCGGTGACCTAATGGGAGTGGACCCCTTACTGCACACAGCTCCTGCCTTCATGGGAATGGGCCCTTGCTATGCACTGTCCACCTCCTGGCCTAGGTGACCTAATGGGGGTGGACCCCATGTTTTATTGCTCATGACCCTATCACTTTCCTTAAAGATGATTTCACTCACTGCCCTGCCCCCTAATCTATACACAATAAATACTCAAGCTTCTGGACATTCGGGGCCTCGCCTGACTCCGCTTATAGGTGGCGTGGCCCCCCGAGCCCAGCTGTGTTTTCTTTGTACTTCTGTGTCCTGTGTCTATTTCTCGGATCCTGCACCTCAGCACAGCATAAGGCTCACCCCACGACCCTGTGGGGCCCTCGGCCCTACATTCTGAACATCAGAGGCTGGCTTTCAGAAAACCCAAACATCTACTGATAAATCCAATTCAAAACTGAACCACTTCCCATCAAAACAAAACAAGAAAAATTCAGATGAATTACTTTGTAAACAGGTACTGTTGCCAGACGATGTAAGGAAAATCCATTAGGGACGGTCAGAGGAACCTGAAGGCCTCGGATGCCATGACAAGCACAGGCCCAGGTCAAAAATGAAGCGTATTTGATGAAGGATATGACAGTTACTACGGGCAAATACCGTCCTCACATTATTACTCAAGTACTTCCAACTACCTGCGACAGCGTTCCCGTAAAACCAGCACACAGCGACAGGACAGCAAAGGAAGGGCAGAAGATAAAGGAAGACGGCGAGCAGCAGGCAGACGAAACGCTCCCCGCCACCAACACAGACATGAACCCTGATGCCATTTCTCCCGCTCATCAGAGCAGCCAAGAGCTTCTGCAGGTGTGTGCACAGCAGCCCAGCTGTGTGGCCCGGAGTCCTGAAACGTGCTCCAGTGAGGTCAGCCTCAGTGTGTGCTGACCCAACAATTTCACTACCAGGAATTTTTTCTACAAAAATATTCCTGCTCCTAACAATAGACCCCAAAATATCTGAAGCAAGAACAGGCAGAATTACAAGGAGAAATACAGTTCTGCAGTGACAGGAGACTTCAGGGCCCAACTTCTAACCGCCAGACAGAAGATGGGTGAGGACAGACAGGGCCTCAGCACCCCAGCCCCCACCTGCAGCCGAAGGTACATTCTCTTCCCATGCACACGTTAGACTCTCCAGGGTGAATGTGGGGCCGCTAAACAAATCAATACATTCACAAAACTCAAATCACACAAAGTCTGTTCTCTAACTATAAGGTGATGAAGTTAGATAGAAGTAACAGAGGGAAAACCAGAAAATTAACAAACACGGGGAAGTTAATCATAAACCATCGATGGTTCAAATGAGAAATCACGAAGGTTATCAGAAACACTTCCAGAGACATGGAAATGCAAATGCTGGGGGCATCGAAGGCCGAGCTGGGTGGGGTGTTTACAGCTATAAATTAACTTTGCTAATTAAGAAAGCAGAAAAAAGAAGAGCTCACTAAACCCCTAAACAGCACACAGGAGTCACGACGATGAGAGAAGACAGAAACCAGACAGGGAAATAGTCAACAAACCCAAGAGTTGGTTCTTTCAGATGAACGAAATCGACAAATTTCTAGCTACATCAGCTAAGAAAAGACGAAAGACTCAAATTACCAAAATCAGAAAAAGAAGGGCTATAACTACCCATCTCACAGAAATAAAAAGCAGACACTCAAACTCCATGAACTGTGCGCCGGAAGACTGGAGGGGACAGAGCAGACCCATGGTCAGCAAGGGACCCAGTCCATCTCAAAGCCTCCAACAGAGACAAGCCCAGGCCTGAGGGCTCCCAGACAAACCTGCCAAACATTCAAAGAATCAACACGCTCCTGGGGAGGCCCAGGTGGAAGGATCACTTGAGCCCACGGGTTCAACCAGCCTGGGCAACATAGTGAGACCCCCATCTCTATTAAAAATAAAAATAAAAAAACCAGAAAAAAATATATATATTGCCGGGCACAGTGGCTCACACCTGCAATCCCAGCATTTTGGGAGGCTGAGGTGAGTAGATCACCTGAGGTCAGGAGTTCAAGACCAGCCTGGCCAACATGGTAGAACTCCATCTCTACTAAAAATACAAAAAACTAGCTGGGCCTGGCGGTGGGCGCCTGTAATCCCAACTACTCGGGAGGCGGAGCCAGAGAATCACTTGAACCCAGGGGGCAGACGTTGCAGTGAGGGGAGATTGCGCCATTGCACTCTAGCCTAGGCAACAAGAATGAAGCTCTGTCTCAAAAACAAACAAACAAAAACAAAAAGCATTAACACCACTCCTGAAACCCTTTCAAAAAACAGGTGGAGGGGCACATCCAAACGCATTCCAGAAGGCAGCAAAGCCTGACACCCAGGCTGGACAAGAGCACGCAAGAAAACCCGAGACCCGCACCCCTCATGGGCACAGGCGCAAAGACCCCCAGAGACCCTGCCCAGAGAGATCCCAGCAAGAAAACCTGAGACCCGCCCCTCGTGGGCACAGGC
>NW_016108095.1:393726-396020 GCF_001604975.1 Cebus imitator | reverse complement strand
GAAAACCTGAGACCCGCCCCTCGTGGGCACAGGCGCAAAGACCCCTGGAGACCTTGCCCAGAGATCCCAGCAAGAAAACCTGAGACCCGCCCCTCCTGGGCACTGGCACAAAGACCCCCAGAGACCCGGGCAAGCAGCCCCCACAGCAGAGAGTGAAGGAGACAGACCCTGCAGTCGCCTCGACTGCGTGGGAGTGGAGGAGGGGGGACAGGGCTGGGCTAGGCTCTCCTCTCCTCCCAGCCCCTCCAAGGTCCCTGCAGCAGGGGGCAGCCCCTGGCACCCCACCCACCTTGAGGTCATCCTTGAAGGGGTCGGTGTTGGCCGTGCTCATGCGCAGCGCCAGCTCCAGCAGCGCCTCCAGGCGGGGGGGCGTGATGTCCTCCACCGGCTTCCGGAGCTCCTCCTCCGTGAGGTCCATGAAGTGCACAAAGAAGTCCCCCTGGTCCATGAGGAAGTAGCGCTTGATGGACCTGTGCCAGGGAGCAGGTGTGAGCACGTCCCCCAGCCTACAGGTGCTCACCACAGCATCACGCTAAAACGAGCTAAGCGCTTGGCTCTCAGACAGGGGCTCTTAAAACACTGTGCAGGCTGTGGCAGGAGGAGCTGAAAAGGGGCAGGTGGGCCCTGGGCAGGGAGGGGAGCGGGGGCCCCTGGACAAGGTGACCCGGGGCCTACACCGCCCACAGCATGTGCCAGGCCCTCAAGCTAGAGACCATCTGGCAGTGCCCACTTTCAAAACGACAAGGCAGAGCTGCCAGAAGGAACCTAGCCATCTCAGCCCCACGTCCCGCAGACTCTGGTTTCAGAGGGAGGCAGGTGCCCACACTGGGACAGAGGACCACCTGAGGTGTGCCACCAGCTCCTTCTCCTCCATCAGGAAGTCCAGCAGCACCTTGCTGGCGTAGTTAAACGCCTTCTCGATCTGCTCCACGTACGCCCGCTCCTTTAACGTGTAGATGATCTCTTTAGCCACTGGGCAGGTGACGTCGTGGCCACACTCTCTGACCACGTTTAGGTATTTGCCTGAGAAGGGATGGAAGAAAGCAAATTCAAAATCTCAGGCCCCAGCCGTCTTCGTCTAAACAGGAGGCGGCGTACTGGAAACAGAATGGGCTATGTAACCAGCTCTATGCCCTGGCTCCTTTCCAGCAAACTGCTGCCAGCGGCTACAGAGCGAGGTGGTGGCCTTGGGGCTCTGCCGTGGCTCTGCACATCTGGAATTTTCTAACCAAGGGCAGATAAATAATTTCAAAAAGGCGTTATGAGAACCAGAGGGCTAATCGCTTCCCACCCCTTTCGTGACGGCCCGACGTGCCAAGGCTGAGTCCCCGCACCGCTGCCCTGAGTCTGGGTCAGGCCCTAACCTGTGTGGTCAGAGCGCGAAATACTGCCGGCCAGCAGGTGTGACTGCTTGACAGTTTTTCCCGTCATGCTGACGGAGTTTTAGAAACCAGAAACGAAACACAGAGAAGGCACTTGTGAGAGAGCCTCCTAGGGTCAGGGAGAAAACGGCACCTGATGAAAACCTGGCAGCAGAGACCATCTCAAGGCCCAACTCAACGCCGCAGCGCACAGCCCAGCTCACAAGCCAGATGTAACCTCCGTCCCGCACTCAGACACCCGGGCTCTGGGCGCCCACCGGGTAAGGGCCCGGACTGCAGGAGACTCTCCGGGCAGTTATGCCACACCCCCCACGCCTGCCCGTGCTTGCCGCACCTGTGCTGAGGATTTTGTCCGCCATCTTCTGCAGGAAGGATGGGATCTGTGGCTGCACGACGGTGTACCGCTGGTCCCAGTACTTGTCATTGTAATCCTCCTGGATTCGCTCTTTCCGAAGCTCATGCTCCTCAACCATAAACTCGCTAAAACCACAGAGCAAAGCAAGGACGCTTGAGAGTCAGGCAGGAGACACACGTCTCCAGGCTGGCAGCACGGAGGGACAGCCCTGACAGGGGCCACTGACCTCCAAACAGCCTTCCCCGGGGGCCACACCTAACCTGCCACAGCCACTTCTCAGCTGTGGGCTCAAACAAATCTACGAACCTCATTCTGGAGTATTAACCTTGGGGTCCGCGGGGAGTATCAGCCCGGGTTAGGGGAGACTGTGGGGTCTGCGGAGAGTATCAACCCGGGTTCGGGGAGACTGTGGGGTCCGCGGGGAGTGTCAGCCGGGTTCGGGGAGACTGTGGGGTCCACGGAGACTGTGGGGTCCGCGGGGAGTGTCAGCCTGGGTTCGGGGAGACTGTGGGGTCCGCGGGGAGTGTCAGCCCGGGTTCGGGGAGACTGTGGGGTCC
>NW_016108095.1:377504-393606 GCF_001604975.1 Cebus imitator | reverse complement strand
AGACTGTGGGGTCCGCGGGGAGTGTCAGCCCGGGTTCGGGGAGACTGTGGGGTCCGCGGGGAGTGTCAGCCCGGGTTCGGGGAGACTGTGGGGTCTGCGGGGAGTGTCAGCCCGGGTTCGGGAGACTGTGGGGTCTGCGGGGAGTATTAACCTGGGTTCAGAGACAACGTGGAGTCTACAGGGCTGGATGGGAAATTGATTTGTCTTTATCTGTACCCGCCTCTTTTTGGAATTTAGCATTTCCTTCCACAATGAATCCAGGCACCAAAATGATGCTTGTGCGGGGTGCGTGGGGCAGACACTAACAGAAAGCAGATGCCTGTCTGCATGTCACCATTGGAACAACTTCGAATGTCATTTAGCACGTCAAGTGTGAAGCTGCTTTCTTTGCTAGGCCCATTATACCAGATTTTATTGGGTCCATCAGTAAAGAAATACATATTTCCATATCACAAATGCTTCTTTTCAAAATATTTTAACAACTGTATGTTAACATAATAAACTATAGTAAAATTCTTTGCAAACAATCATGTTTTTATGAATTTAAATATATGTCACTGTAGAGAAGCCGACAGACCCCACCAGATCAGGAGGGCCTTGCACCAAACTGGCTGAAGGGCCTAACGGAGGCATTTCACGTCCTGCACACGAAGAGGAAGGCCCGAAGCAGCTGGGCCATCCCTGCCCTGGCCGCCTGGGCAGCAGGTTCACGTCTGCCCAGTGTGTGCTTTCCCGAGACCACAAGCAAAGCAAGGCTCTGCCCCCAGAGAGGGCAGCACATGCCCTCCGGGTCCCCAGGAGCCCTACCTGTACGGGTCATGGATGATGCCCCTGTAGATCCACTTCTCCAGAACCTCGAAGTAGGGAGCACTGGCCGCCTTGGTCAGGTACAGGCACAGCTCCTGCGCCTGGCTGTCCCCCGTGTAGCTGAAGCTCCTGTCGTGAAGCAGGCTCAGTGTGGACCCCCCAAGACACTCGCCTTTGTCCACCGAGGTGGCTGCGGGGAGAAGAGAGCTCACTGCCGACAGGGAAGCACACGTTCAGACTGCCAACGACCCCGCTGGGGCCTCCCGTGCTTCTCCAGCCTTCTCACTGGGACGGTGTGCGTGGGTGGGATGTGTACAAACTGCAAGGTTGTAGCTGCTGATGAAAGCTGACCAGTAAGAGCTCCCAGGGCTTTCCTCTCGCAAACACTACCCGGAGCCACATGGGCTTTGGCTGCACGCCCCTGACCTGGGCAGCGGCTCCATGCCCCGGCAGAGTCTCTCCTCATGCTGGGTGCTGTGCTGTGACACCTGCCCCCCACTGCCCCACTCTCCCCAGCGGGCACACACCAAGGGAGGCGAGGATGTCCATGGTGCGCATGGCCGGCTGGATGTAGAACCAGAGCTTCTGCAGCGACAGGAGGCCCTGCCTGTGCAGCTGCTCCAGCTGTGACACCAGGATCAGGTGCTCCTTGACCAGGGTGCGCATGGCGGCCGCCAGGGCGTGGTTCACCTGCCCATACTCAAAGGAAGACTTCTCTTCGATGAACCTATGAGAAGAGCTGTCAACTTCCTCAAAAAGACCAGCTGCATCCAGATAAAAGGTCAGACACTCTGAGGCTCACCCCTACACAGGAAGTAAATGACTCACTCGAGCCCCACATCCCAGAAGGGAGCTTTTGCCCCTGGGAGGAGATGAGTCAGGACCCCAGGCAGTGACTCAGACCCTCCAAAGCTGAGTCGGTCAGGAGTTGTCCCCAAGGTGGGGGCTCTCTTTAGAAGGGATGTAGATGTCTCCATGGTCATCAGGATGGGACCTAACCCCTCCCTCACAACACCGTGCCCACCTAGTCACGGTGGAGTAGCTGGCAGCCACCGGCAGGATCCTGTTCACCAGCTCCCTGATGGACAGGTCCAGGTTGGGGTCCACGAGGAAGGTCCGGCTCTGCCTCCCGGCCAGGGGCTGAGCAGTGACGTGCCTCCCGTCCACGCCCACCAGCACATACAGCAGGTCCTCCACCACGGCCGACTCCTGTGAGGCCAGGGGCAGCGTACCTGTGGGCACAGACAGCGCTGCAGCTCCTCGGCCCCCGCCCCCAACCCCCACGGCCACTGCGCCCTCATCCTTGGTCAGTCACACTCCTGCTCAGTGTTGTAACGCCCCGGCTGACTGTTTATGGGAATGAAAGGTCAGCCACTGCGTTTGGCTCTGACTGACCCGCTGGGGAGCTCAGTGGTTGGCTGAGTTCCACCCACTGCAGGTCGGGGCTGGCCTGGGAGACTCAGTGGCTCACGTCAGGTCTCACCACATGGGACGCCAAGATGCTCACACACGTCCCTGACGTTTGGAAAGATGAAGTTCAGAGTTTAAAAATTAACTCCAGGGGAGGCTGTACTTTCAGCATTTGTGAGTACTATTTGCTGAGTCTGGGTAACTCTGGGACAAAAAAAAAACCAACGTTGTCTTTGAAAAGCTATCATTTAAACGTTAGGAAACTGATCATTTCTATCCACACGTGTGAGATGGCTGCAGGACGGACAGCTAAGTCTCCTCATGACCACCCAAGGGAACCTCGAGGACGGCCGCGGGCCATCCACCCACCAAACCGTCACATCCCAGGGTGGGTCCGTAGCTCAGTCCACAGCGGGGGGAAGCAGTGTGTTGAAATGGTCCCCACTGGGCCAGACAGGGCCCCAGTGCCAGCCAGACCGCACCAAAACCAGGCCCTGGCAGCTGAGAACGGCTCTGCAGAGCACACTTCCAGTTTACAAGACAGCTCTGTCGGCCTCATACATCTGTGACTGTGGGCCCCGTGGCTCCGAGCGCAGCTGCAAGCAGCACCAACATGAGTCCTCACGGCGCAGATCCAGTTTGCTTCCCTTTGTTTCTGAGACAAATCTTGCTCCGTCACCAAGGATGGAGTGCGGTGGTGCGATCTCAGCTCACTGCAGCCTCGACCACCCAGGCTCAAGTGATCTTCCCTCCTCGGCTCCCTCAGAGCAGGGACCGCAGGTGTGTGCCATCATTGCTGGCCAATTTTTAAATCCTTTGCAGACGTGGGGTCTTGCCACGTTGCCCAGGCTGGCAGATCGACACTTCTCAACTTCAAGTTCCTTTTCTTTCCGGGTCCTCCAGTGGCCTGTTCAGGAGGACCCACAAAACCAAGCCTCCAACATCCGCCTGCCATTCCTAAAGCAGTGGGTGTGGCCTTCTCAGGAGGACCCATAAAACCAAGCCTCCAATGTCTGCCATTCCTAAAGCAGTGTGTGTGGCTTGGCGTTTGCTGGACGGCAAGGGCATCTTCCAGGAACTGCCTCTGACTCTGCATCGCTGACTTTCCACCATGTTGGTCTCATTCATCCACAGCCACCAAGTCTTGGCCAATACCCTTGCGGGGAGAAGCCTCACAGTGGGGTGGAGGTGCAGTGCTGAGCCGGCCGCCTGACTGTGGAGGGACCTCAAGAGTTGTTTAGGCCAGGCACGGTGGCTCACACCTGTAATCCCAACACTAGGAGGCCAAGGTGGACAGACAGCTTGACTCCAGGAGTTTGAGACCAGCCTGGGCAATATGGCAAATCCCTGTCTCCACTAAAAATACAAAAATTAGCTGCATGTGATGATGCACACCTGCAGTCCCAGCTACTCAGGAGGCTGAGGTGGGAAGATCACCTGAGCTCAGGAGATTGAGGCTTCAGTGAGCTGAGATCATGCCACTGCACTTCAGCCTAAGCAAAGGAGTGAGATCCCATCTCAAAAAAATAAATAAATAAAAAGTCAGTTGCTTCAGCTCCCCAGTATCCAACATGCTCAGTGCCATCCAGACACCCATGACGATGCCTGCCAATCACTGCATCCAAACGACCACCAACCACTGGCTCCTCTGTGCCGCTGTGGGGAAACGGCAGCACAGAACCTGGAAACAGTTTCGCACGCTGCATGGGAGGGGCACTGCCGTGGCGGCGTTGGCCAGGGGGATGCCCACACGGTGTGTGCAGAGGCACGGCAGGAAAGTGGAGAGCTGGCAGCCGCCTCATGCCCACAAGGTTCTGGTGCTTTCCAAGCCACCTGTCCTATCACACAGAGACACTGGCCAAATCATGGGGTGAGGGGCTGGACAGTCCCCCTCAGGAACGCCACAGTGAGCTCCATTCCCAAGTCTGCATGGGCGGCACGAGGGGGTAGGGACGGCGTGGCAGGCTGGACTGTGGCCTGTGGCCATGGGAGGGAGGTGGGGTGAGGCGCCCCTCTCCTGGGATGCTGAGTGTGCCGAGGGCACCCGCACCCTGACCTGGGCCAGCTGCAGGGTTCGCAGCCGTGTCTCACACGCTTGCTTCCAACCATCGCCACGCTCAGAGCTGCCCCAAGGCGCCGCAGCATTACTGGAGAGTGCATTCCTCTGTTGTACAACCCCTTCCTTGAATGGGGGAAACATGGGAAAAAGCCTCCTACATGAGCACCCCCTCAGTGCTTCCCGCTCTAAAAAGCTGGCTCCGCTGAGCTCCACTGCTGGGACCCCAGGCACCAGGGCCCGGAACTTCCTCCTCTGAAGGCTGCCTGGGCGTCATCAGGAGCTCTCAGACGTCCACCACCGCCCTGGTGGCCCACTGAATATCCACTAAGGGAGCGGCTCTCTCTCCCTAACAGTCTTCACTGTTGGGTTTTCACAGTTGGATTATCACTGAAAAGACACTGCACAAAGCAGACTGTTCTGTTTTGTCTTGAAACAGTCTCACTCTGCTGCCAAGGCTGCAGTGCAGCAGCATGGTCACAGGTCACTGCAGCCTCCACCTCTCAGGCTCAAGCGATCCTTCCACCTCAGCCTCCTGAGTGGCTGGGAAGACAGGTGTGCACCACCACTCAGCTAATCTTTGTATTTTTTGTAAGGACAGAGTCTCGCCATGTTGCCCAGGCTGGTCTCCGATTCCCGGGCCCAAGTAATCTGCCCACCTCAGCCTAAGTGCTGGGATTACAGGTGTGAGCCACCGTGCCTGGCCAAAGTAGACTGTTTTCTGTACTTTTCATTGACTTACAGCAGGGTTCTGTTTGTTTGGGGATGAGGAAAACAGGTGGATTTCACATCACCATTCTCCAGGGTTTCTAGTAAAGGCAAGAGTTGGCCCCTCTCTGGCTACACAGCAGAGCCACGTGAGCAGCGGCAAAGTCGACCGGACTCCATGCTGCCTCTTGAGTTTGACTAACAGGGACGAGGCAAGACAAGCAGGTTTGCTCTGTCCTCAGTTTGTGAAATCTCATTTTCCAATCTAAAAACATATTTGACCAGGCATGGTGGCTCACACCTGTAATCCCAGCACTTTGGGAGGCCAAGGCGGGCAGATTACCAGAGGTCAGGAGTTCTAGACCAGCTTGGCCAACATGGCAAAACCCTGTCCCTACTAAAAATATAACAATTAGCTGGGCGTGGTGTCACCTGCAGTCCCAGCTACTTGGGAGGCTGAGACAGGACACTTGCTTAAACCTGGGAGGTGGAGGCTGCAGTGAGCTGAGATCGCACCACTGCACTCCAGCTTAGGTGACAGAGCAAAACTCCATCTCAAAAAATAAATAAATAAAATAAAAACGCACTCATGAATTGTGACAGACGAACACATTCCAGGTCCCCAACAGCCTGTCCTGAAATGACTGTGTGGTCTCACCTGCAACTTGTTTATGAGAGCATGGCCGTAACAGAACCTACGGGAGTCAAAACGGGTGCTACACACGGTTCTGGTGCCTGCAGGTCTGCACCAGGGCACCAGGGCACCAGGATGCTGGTTGGGGAGGGGCCGGCTGCAGGCCGTCCCGCAGCTCAGCTCGCAGCTCCAGCAGGAGGGACAGAAGAACCTCCAGGACCCTGGTGAGCCACTCTCTGTGCCACCCTGGGATGGGAACGCAGAGGCGGCGGCCAGTCAGAGTGGAGCCTCAGGGCCTGAGGAAGGGCAGGCCCAGGGGAGGGCTGGGCTGCAGTGTCCTGCCAGGCAGAGGCCAGAAATAAACGCATCACATACCTATTGGCAAAGCCGTGTCTGTGCTGACGCCGGAGCTAGTCAGGAAATCTCCTATCAGTGCAGGTCTGTCGTACACCCACGCTGGGAAGACGGGGAGGTGCTGGCCTGAATTGTTTTTGTTCTGCTTGTCTCGAAGCATCTTTCTTTTAAGTTCCAGAGACTACCAAGGATGTTTTTAAAAACAAAGCCAGAAAGGTACACTTTAGTGCCAACACTCAACTAAGACACCTGCAGAAACTATTATTTTTGCAAAGATGATAAAGACTCAACCACATAGAAATGAAGTGCACCTCAGCACGCCTGCCACAGCGTGAGGGGCTGGGGAACAGGGCAGACGGGAGTCCTAGCCCTTCTTCTCAGGGGTCCTGGTCCAGCAAGGGGCCCCCCAAGAACCATGAGCACCAGCAGGGGAAACCGTGGGAGAGGCTGCACCCGGCACAGAGCAGCTGTTTCAGAGAAGGGCGCCCTGTGAACAATCAGAATTGCGTCTTCCTGGCAGTGACTACCTTTGCTGGGTGAAAACAGGCTTCAGCAACAGACAAGCATCCTCACCCTGCCAGAGAAGGGCCCCAGGAAGGGCTGAGGCAGCAGCGCCACAACAGGGTGGCTCCCACCCTCCGTACCAGTGGCCGCCAGCGACTGACGAGGTCGGCCAGGGCCAGCCCAGCTTTCGGAAGCACCGACTCCCACTCAGGGCGGGTCAGGGACAGCGGCCAGTGCAAACTGTCTCTGTACTTGGCAATAAGACCCAGTCTCCCTACATGCCACACAGGGAGAGCGGTGCCAGGGCTGAAGGGGACGTGGACAGAGGCCTGGCATCACATCCGGCACAGAATGTGCCCAGGCACCGGCGGGGTCCTTTGGAGCCGCTGCACTCCACACACATCCAGCAAGGCCAGGATGCCTCAAGGACGCAGCTCTGAAGGAAGTTTAAAGGCCACAAAGGCAGAAATGTGGCAGCTCCAAGGAGAGAGACTGGGAGATGACTTATATCAAAAGACCAGGGTAGGACAGAAAATCAAAACCAAGAGAGAATAGTAAACACAGATGGAGTAACAAAAATGGTTCTATTTTCAAGAGTCTTGAAAATATAATAATCTGAAAGCATCTCCTCAAAATTGTTAAAAATTAGAGGCATGAATGGGGGGTCAGGACTGGGCGGGGTCAGAGCCACGCGGCCACCTGCAGCGTGAATGAGGGGTCAGGACTGGGCGGGGTCAGAGCCACGCGGCCACCTGCAGCGTGAATGGGGGGTCAGAGCCACGCGGTCACCTGCAGCATGAATGGGGGGGTCAGGACTGGGCGGGGTCAGAGCCACACGGCCACCTGCAGCGTGAATGGGGGGTCAGAGCCACGCGGCCACCTGCAGCGTGAATGGGGGGTCAGGACTGGGCGGGGTCAGAGCCACACGACCACCTGCAGCGTGAATGGGGGGTCAGGACTGGGCGGGGTCAGAGCCACGCGGCTACCTGCAGCGTGAATGGGGGGTCAGAGCCACGCAGCCACCTGCAGCATGAATGGGGGGTCAGGACTGGGCGGGGTCAGAACCACATGCCACCGTGCAGTGTGACTCCCAAGTGGGTAGGAACCTCATTTGTATTTATTCTTGTGGTCCAGAATTCTAAATTTAAAAAATATTAAACATATAAAGCTAGATCATGATTAAGCATTAAGCCTCAGCCTTTCTAATAATAAATGACAGAGAGACGTGCCCTTCCAGCAGGGGCCCGGCACAGCAGTGAGCATGGGCGCCTGTGGACAGCCACGGACACAGTACCTGCTGCAGTGTGGAGCCGGTGGCCACACTGCCAAGCTGCTTTCTCAGCTCCTCGAGCTCCTGCATGGAGATCTTGGAGGCCGCTGCAGGGACGCTGATGCTGGTGGCACTGCTGCCCACAGTGGCGGCTGCGAGCTCAGCTCTTTCTTTTGCATTCTGTTGTAAGTACTGCAGAGTCTGAAAACATGCAAACACGCAAACCTCCACACCAGGCCAGCACAACCCTGGCCACAGTGGATGAGCAGGGACACCACCACCAGCACGGCTACCCACCCTGACAGGTGCTACTCTTAATAGCAAAGCGACGCGTACAACAGGCAGGAATCCAGCGCAACACACGGGAAATGAGAAGCCCCCAGCCCCAGAGGCTGTTTCTCAGGTTTACATCCAACATGGGCGATCTTTCATTCTGGTCCACCACAAATGTCCTACCTGGCCTTGAAGTGCTACTGGTGAACTGACAGGAAGGTGGCGTGGAGAGAGCAGGAGATGCCACCTCACTCCTGACACGGGCTGCAGGGTGCAGTATGGCAGGCGGCATGGCACCCACCTACCTCTTTGTCTTCCGTGAGCTTTGAGAGCAGGTACACCAGCGGGTCAAGGTTCCTCGTATTTTTAGATTTCAGTTCGTCATATTTCTTTAGAAAGTCTTCTGGAGTACGAGAGAACTCTGCAATTTTAACCTCAAAAGCACAAACATGAGTGATTTAATGACAGTAATTAATAATAAAGCACTTTTAAAAACCCTTCAAGAAAATTAAGCACAATGAACCAAGAGTTAAACTTGGGTAGGCTAAATGATCACCTCTCTGAAATAAACTAAGAAAACTCATCTGAATATTGTGTTAAACTTATCCGTGTTTTGAGCCAGGCAGTGACTCACACCCGTAATCCCAGCACTTTGGGAGGCCAAGGCAGGTAGATTGCTTGAGTCCAGGAGTTCAAGACCAGCTTGGGCAAAATAACAAAACCCCATTTATTTTATTTTTTTTTTTGAGACGGAGTCTCACTCTGTCACCCAGGCTGGAGTGCAGTGGTGTAACTGCGGCTCATTGCAACCTCCACCTCCCAGGTTCAAGTGATTCTCCTGCCTCAGCCTCCTAAGTGGCTGGGATTACTGGTGTGCACCACCAGGCCCAGCTAATTTTTGTATTCTTAGTAGAGACGGGGTTTCGCTATGTTGGCCGGGCTGGTCTCAAACTCCTGACCTCAGATGATCCACCTGCCCTGGCCTCCCAAAGTGCTGGGATTACATTCGTGAGCCACCGCAATCAGCCCACAAAACCCCATTTCTACAAAAAGATTAAAAAATTAGCAAGGCGTGGTGGCACTCGCCTGTGGTTGCTACTCAGGAGGCTGAAGTGGTTGGATCACTTGAGCCTGGGAGGCTGAGGCTGAAGTGAGCCAAGATGGTGCCACCTGCATTCCAGCCTG
This sequence comes from Cebus imitator, assembly GCF_001604975.1. Lineage (NCBI taxonomy): Eukaryota > Metazoa > Chordata > Mammalia > Primates > Cebidae > Cebus > Cebus imitator. Next base: position 384,405 of record NW_016108095.1, on the reverse strand, counting down.
GGTGACAGAGTGAGACACTGTCTCAAAACAAAACAAAACACAGCTTATCTATATTTCCCATTACAGTTTCTTTCCTTTTGTGCTTCTCCTTATTATTTTATTTTTTGCAGAGACAGGGTTTCATCACGTTGCCCAGGGTGGCCTCGAACACCCAGGTCCAAGCCATCCAGCTGCCTCAGCCTCCCAAAGTGCTGGCATTACAGGCATGAGTCCTTTTTATGCTTCTTCAGGTTTGCATGGGAAGTAGCTGCTTATGTTTCTTCCCAGGAGTTTATGAGTTCACTGTACACGTCTCACCGCATTGCCTCGGGAATGTATGATTATGTGCACGCTTAGGGGTGTTGACAATGCTTCACTCAGAATGAACTCAACATGCGTCCCTCAACTCTCTATGCCGCTCAGCTCATCTGCCTAATGATCCTTGTGCCTTACCCCTGTTTTAAGCCAGTTTAAATAACTGAAGATTCATAATGTACTTTTAATAATAGACTTGAAATTCAAAATCATTTTCTGAAAATCTGTAATTCTGAATTACATAACATCTGAATGAAGAAATAACATCTTAAAGGGATTTTGGCATGGTTAACACCAGTGCCTCCTTTTTATCCACAGGAATGCACATGTCAGGACTCTCCCCCCTCATGGCTGCAGGGGATGGAGTGGGGAAGACAGAGGGTTCTAGGCCCAGCCTTCTCCTTGGGCCTCCATTTACCCATGTGCACAGTGGGGAGTCAGCAGAATAAGAACTGAATGCATACAGCCCAAGTGCTGTCTGCTGTCATTCCTGGTACCACTGAGGCCACCCAGGACAGGGCCCCAACTCTGCATCCTGCACCAAACACAGCCCTGCACCAGGGGCGGTGCTCACCCTGCACCATTCTGGCCCTGGAGCGGTGCTCACCCCACACGGCACTACACCAAGGGTGGTGCTTACCTTGGCGCTGTGAGCAGAGACGGTGGTAGTGACGTACGGGGTCCTGTTCTTTTGAAGCAGGTCAATGTAGACCTCAGCCCCATCTCCTCCATGGACACGCAGCAGGCTAAGCAGTTCATTGACGTCATGGTGAATCCGAAATTCACTCATGGTTATGGTTCTGAGGCACCAACATCACAAAATGTTCTCCTAAAGGTAAGAGGCTAGCTATTCATAAAATTAAAACTGTATAAATAAAAATATATTTTCTGACACTCAAGCCTGGCCAATGTCAGACCTTTGACAAACCAAGTTATTACCTGGCCTGTCTGGCCTAGGGCCCCTTCCCCAACCCCACAGCAGCCTCTCAGAGGGTCCTGTGCACGGGACTGGGATTAGGGCCTCTTCCCTGACACCCCAGCAGCCTCTCAGAGGGTCCTCTGCATGGGACTGGGATTAGAGCCCCTCACCCACACCCCAGCAGCCTCTCAGAGGGTCCTGTGAACGGGACTGGTATTAGGGCCTCTTCCCTGACACCCCAGCAGCCTCTCAGAGGGTCCTGTGCATGGGCCTGGGATTCACTGGCCACCAGCTTCCAGACAGCCTCCACAGCTTCGAGAGCCGGCCTGTGGGTAGCGTGAATGTGGCCTGAGACCCGGGGGCTCCCCTTCTCCTGCATCTCCCTCCACACAAGGGTCTGGGCCAGCAGGGAATGCTCTGCTGCTCGCCTCGGCTGGTGGGCAGAGCGTTCTGGTCCCAGATGTGCAGACATGAGGCCCTGCCTGTGGGGTCTACACAGGGAGCTGTGCAGATGCCCAAGCCATACACACCGTGCCAGCTCCCAGTGCACACAGTAAAATCACAGCCTCCACCCGAGAGGCCCACCTGGTTCTGAGACCCTGCGGTGCCCAGCCGCAACTCCCTTCCCCCGTCCAGCTCTCTGTTCCTTCTGCACTCCCGGACCCATGACATCTCCTTTTCTTACCCAAGCATGGCTACCCACAGAGATGCTTCTGGTAAGATTTCTGCACGTTCCTACACGTCTGAGCTAAGTGAGGTTCCGCTGCAGCTCAAGCTGTCCTGCTGACCACCTGTCCCAGGGTCTCGCCAGGAGACACATGACACATATGAGATCGAAGCCGTCACAGACACGCTTGAGTGGGCAGCAGAACACTGCATGGGGTCAGGGTGCTGGGTAAGGTGCACTGTCCCTGGGTCAGGATGCAGGGTGAGCGCTACCCCTGGGTCAGGGTGCTGGGTGAGCCCACCCTTGAGTCAGAGTGCTGGGTAAGTGCTGCCCCTGGGTCAGGGGGCAGGGTGAGCCATCCCTGGGTCAGGGTGCTGGGTAAGCACTGCCCTGACTCTCCCATCGGTGGCTGGTCATTAGCCACTGTCATCAGGAGTTCTGACACAAGGCCATTAAGACAAACACATGGCTGTTTGCAGAGGCTCATCCCTGTAATCCCAGCTTGGGGAGGCTGAGTGAGGTCAATCGCTCAAGGCCAGGAGTTCAAGACAGCCTGGGCAACATAGTGAGACCCTGTCTCTACAAAAAAAAATACAAAAAATCAGCTGGGCATGGCACCATATGCCCACAGTCTCCCACTTGGGAGGCTGAGGTGGGAGGATTGCTTGTGCCACTCCAGCCTAGGCAACAGAGGGAGATCCTGTCTCAACAAAACAAAACAAAACAAAAAACACACACAGGCAACTGGCTATAGATTAAAAAACAAATACAAGGCCGGGCGCGGTGGCTCAAGCCTGTAATCCCAGCACTTTGGGAGGCCGAGGCGGGTGGATCACGAGGTCAAGAGATCGAGACCATCCTGGTCAACATGGTGAAACCCCGTCTCTACTAAAAATACAAAACATTAGCTGGGCATGGTGGTGTGTGCCTGTAATCCCAGCTACTCAGGAGGCTGAGGCAGGAGAATTGCCTGAACCCAGGCGGCGGAGGTTGCGGTGAGCCGAGATCGCGCCATTGCACTCCAGCCTGGGTAACATGAGTGAAACTCCGTCTCAAAAAAAAAAAAAAAAACAAATACAAGTAAACTTTACATGCTTCACAAATATTTCAATTCATCTACATAAGTGCTCTTAATCTGGTGTTCATGAATAATATGTAACACATGAGCCCTTGAAAATTACAGGCAAAATCATCTGTGAATTTTCTGAGGAGATAGCCCTTCAACAAACTCTCAAACGCATTATGACCCAAAAAAAGTAAATAACCACTCTGCGGACAGCCTCAGGAAGACAAGGATGAGCTCAACAGAACATCGAATACAGGAGGCTCGGCACACACTCCCGCGACACTCTAACTTGGACTGTCAGCGTGGGACCCGACGGTGAGAAAGTGAGATCTGAATCCTGTGTGACAAAAAACAGCGTCTCTGTATATGAACAACAAATACTGGTCACAGGCAGGGTCTCTCCAAAAATGGAAGTAGACCAACAAGCACACAGGGTCCCTGAGCTGCTCGGGCACATGCTTTTGACTCAGGAGGCGCTCATGGTTAACTACAGTTCAAACACAAGGCCAGCAGGGCACCCGATGCGGAGTCCCACGCAGGCCGAACACTGAGGTGGCCACTTCCAGACAGTGGGACGCTGAACAAGGACACATCCTCTCCAAGCTTATTCTGAAAATGGGAAGCCATTGGTCCTGCCTGAGCTGTGGTGGAGAGAAGTGAAATCATCCTGAGAAAGCACAGAAGGGCCCATACATGGTAATCTTGCACTGTGGTTACCAGAAAAGCAGAAACAGACACATTGCCACCGTTACTGCCTAGAGACGGTAACTCTGTTATCTGGGAAATGGTTAAGTTTACAAAAGGAAAAATTGGGTCCCAATCACTGATAACATCTTAAACTACCAGTTGCCTTTTTATTTTTCTTTTTTGAGATGGAGTCTTGCTCTGTCCCCAGGCTGGAGTGCCGTAGCACGATCTCAGCTCACCGCAACCTCCACCTTCTGAGTTCAAGCCATTCTCCTGCCTCAGCCTCCTGAGTGCTGGGACTACAAGCACACGCCACCACACCTGGCTAATTTTTTGTATTTTAGTAGAGACGGGGTTTCACCATATTGGCCAAGATGGTCTCAATCTCCCGACCTCATGATCCACCCACCTCAGCCTCCCAAAGTGCTGGGGTTAAGGCATGAGCCACCATGCCCGGCCTACCAGTTGCTTTTTTAATAGTCATGGGAAGTCTGGGATGAGGCCCTGCAAACTACTTGTGAAGCAGAAAAGACAACCCAAAACTTTCCACCTAGCAGCCTCTTCGAATCCAAGGGAAACCTGTTTCACCCACATTCTATTCGGCTCCCCAAGGACTGCAGGCTGTTCCGTAACTGCTGGACTGAGAAACACTGGTCATGCTCGGTGGCAAGAAAACCATTTGCCACCAAAACAAAGCACTTCCCTACCAGACACAAGTCAGGAGAGAAACCTACCCCTGAAGAGAAATCATCTAAGTAAACATTTATTTAAAAACTACCTTCAGAAAACTTGACATCTCTTGTAGAAATAAAAGCATGGACGTCTGCACGTCACGAGTGCTCATTTTTCGAGGAGCCTGCTTCTCCCTGAACGTGGGGACCACGCCTCCAGAAGGGAAGCCCACACCAGCACGGGGTCCCTCCCCGCCCAGGGGACTCTGGGAAAATCCTGGGCTAACTCTGAGGTGTCACAGTGACTGAAGGGTGCTCTTAGTACTTAATGGGCAAGGGCCAGGGACAGTAATGTCCCGCCAGGAACGAGCAGAGTCCCACTGAAAACACAGCTCGGAGGAGGATTTAGCCGTGGCTCTTGGTATTTAGTGGGCAAGGGCCAGGGACACTAATGTCCCGCCAGGAACGAGCAGAGTCCCACTGAAAACACAGCTCGGAGGAGGGTTTAGCCGTGGCCGCTTACTTGTTCTCGATGCTCCTGAATTCTTACTATTAATCACGCAAATAGACAGGCCCAGCGTCTGTGACTGGGCAGGACTGAAGTACTCCTCACACGGCCATGAGCGACCACAGGGATGAGTGCTGAGGAAGCAAGGCACGCATGTCACACTCCAGCACGCACAAGCGGGGCACAGAGAGGAACTTGACCGAGAGCCTCTGTGGAGAGCTCAAACCTAACTGCACAAATTGGTTTGAAAAATGTTATTTTACAACTTGTGAAAAATGTCAATGGCCCAAATGCTTTTACAGAGACAGTACAGACGTGCCTCACTCAACATCCTGAGAAATGCCTGCCAACATGGTGAAAACCAGTCTCTACCAAAAATACAAAAATCAGCCAGGCCTCATGGCGCACACTTATAATCCCAGCTACTTGGGTAGCTGAGGCACAAGAATCGCTTGAGCCCAGGAGGCAGAGGTTGCAGTGAGCCAAGATCAGGCCACGGTACTCCAGCCTGGGCGACAGAGAGACACTCTATCTCCAAAAGATAAAAGAGAAATACGTGGTTAGGTAATTTCCTTCTGTGCGACCTCCATGGAGGGACTCGCTGACCTAGAGGGTGTACGGCCTACCATGCACCTAAGCCTGGTGGAGCCTCAGGCTCGTGGGCTACAAGCCTGCCCAGCAGGTGGCTGTGCTGCACACTGAGCTGTAACAGACAGCCATTTGTGTATCTAAACATGGAAAAAGTACAGGGGCAGACCTAGCGGCTCACACCTGCAGTCCCAGCTCTTTGGAAGGTTGAGGCAGGAGGACTGCTTGAGCCCAGGAGTTTGCCACCTATGATCGCGCCACTGCACTCCGGCCTGGGTGACAGAGCGAGAAAGCTATCCGCCACCACCGGGCCCAACCTCTGCAGCAGATCTGAAGCGTGCACTGCTTCCCGCGTTTTGTCGATCACCATTTTAATCAGGTAACTGTGTAGTCTGACGTCCGTCGTGCTCTCCTCTGATGCCTTCACCCACACCCTGAGCACAGGTCTGGTGTTTGATGGGAGCTGCAGGACTGGAGAGGTCGACAGGACCCCGGCAGGCCAGGAAAGGGCCTTTGAACTAAGGTAACGGGAAGTCACCCAAGAGCTGAGTTAAAAAGGGTCACAACACAACCGGAGCCACTGTGGCTCCCGTTCGCGACTGGTTTAGAGGGAACAAGATCCAGGGGCTACGCGGTCCGACGGCGGGGGCCGGGGAAGGTGGACGGGAGGGCGTGCGAGAGACGGACCTGCGACCCCGCCTCCCAGGGCCGGGAGGGGACACCTGGGACGAGCCGGAGGCCCGCTCCGTCCCGCCCCAGCTCGGGGTGGGGCCGCGGGGCAAGACGCTGACCTGGCCCGCACGGGCCCGAGGGGCTTTGGCCAAGCGCCGGGGGCCGCTGCGCAGCCAGAGGAGCGCGTGGGAAGAGCCGCATCCCGCCAGGCCCGTCGCCTCGTGGCCGCCCGAGCCCGACAGTCCCCCAGCCCCGCCGCCCCGCCAGGGCCCGGCCAGGACTCACCGCAGCCCCGGAACCACAGAGCCCCCGCAGCCCCCGACGGCGGCGGAAGTGCGCGGACGTCACGTCCGGCCCGGCTCGCGGACGGTGGCCGACTGGCTCCGCGCGCCCGCGCCCAGAGTGATGCAGCTGCCCCCAGCGCTACGCGCCCGCCTCGCCGCGGGGCCCGGGACGGCCGAGCCACTGCCTGTAGCGCGGGACCCCGCGGCCGAGGCCGCGCCTTTTCGCTTCGCTGCGCGCCCGGTGCGCTTCCCGCGGGAGCACGAGTTCTTCGAGGTGATTGAGGGAAAAAGAAAAAGGCTCCCACTCCCGGAGCCTGGAGTGGGCGGGACCTGAGGCTGCGGAACGGGGCGGGAGCCCGGGGCAGGCGGGGTTTGAGGCTGCGAGGCGTGGCCGGAGCCTGGGTCAGGCGGGGCCTGAGGCTTTCGGTCGGGACCTGGGGCCGCGGGGCGGGGCCGGAGGCTTTGGGGCGGGACCTGAGGCCGCAGGGCGGGGCCGGAGCCCGGGGCGGGCGGGGCCGGAGCCCGGGGCAGGCGGGGCCTGAGGC
>NW_016108095.1:372961-377300 GCF_001604975.1 Cebus imitator | reverse complement strand
CCTGAGGCCGCGGGGCGGGGCCGGAGCCCGGGGCAGGCGGGGCCTGAGGCTTTCGGTCGGGACCTGAGGCCGCGGGGCGGGGCCGGAGTCCGGGGCAGGCGGGGCCTGAGGCTGCGGGGCGGGGCCTGAGGCTGCGGGGCGGGGCCGGAGCCTGGGTCAGGCGGGGCCGGAGGCTTTGGGGCGGGACCTGAGGCCGCGGGGTGGGCGCGGAGCCTGAAGTGGGCGGTACCGGAGCGTGGGGCAGGTGGGACCTGAAGCTGCAGGGTGGGGCTGTTTCTTCGAGTGGGCGGAGCCTACAGTGGCGGGGCGGGGCTGGAGCCTGGGACAGGCAGGACCTAAGGCTGCGGGGCGGGGGCCTGAGGCTTCGTGTCAGAGGCGGAACGTGGGGCAGGCGGGACTTGTGGCTGCCGGACGGAGCCTCAGCCTTGGGCAGGCAGGGTCTGTGGCCGCGGGGTGGGGCCGAACCGCGGAGGGTGGAGCCTATGGCTGTGGGGCGGGACCGCAGCCCGGGATGGGTGGGGCCACGGGTGTGGGTGGGGCCTAACGCGTGGCCGTGTCGTGAGGCACCCGGCCACACCCACAACGCACATTTCCTACAGGATGGGGACGTGCAGCGCCACCTTTACCTCCAGGACGTGCTCTTGCAGGTGGCCGATGTGCCTGAGAAGCCCAGGTGAGCGGCTGGGCAGCACCGGCCAGTGCCACTCCTGTGCCGCCCTGCCCCGTGCCTCCTCCCTGGGGCAGGGCTGCCGGCTCCTCCACATGCGGCCGCCCCACCGAGGCACTGCTCCCGTCCAGCTTTGGCGTGCCCGGCTTCACCACCCAGCCTGTTTGTGAAACTTTATTCATAAAAAGAGGGCTTGGAATTATAAAAGATGCATGGGGGCTTTATGGGACGTCTCAAAGGGAAACTGGGCAGAAAGTCCAGCTTGGTTCCTCGCACCGGTGGAGGGGCCCCTGAGCAGGTCTCCTTGGCAGGGTGCCTGCGTTCACCTGCCAGGTGGCCGGCTGCTGCCAAGTGTTCGATGCCCTGGGCGACTACGAGCACCACTACCACACGCTGCACGGAAACGTTTGCTCCTTTTGCAAACGGGCCTTCCCTTCCGGACACCTGCTGGATGCCCACATCCTGGAGTGGCACGATTCACTCTTCCAGATCCTGTCCGAGAGGCAGGACATGGTAGGTGACGTCTGCACAGCTGCCGAGGCCGCCCCCAGTGTGATAGGCTCGGAGCGCTGCCCCCAGCTCTTGGGTGCACAGGCAAGGCCAGGGACACCTTCCAGCCCTTGGCAGCCCAGCTATGGAGGCATGGCAGTGGGGGAGGGCTAGGGGTCAGAGGGAGGTGATGCTGTCTCCATTTCAGTACCAGTGCCTGGTAGAAGGCTGCACAGAGAAGTTCAAGACCAGCAGAGACCGGAAGGATCACATGGTGAGGATGCACCTGTACCCCGTGGACTTCCGTTTTGATAAGCCAAAGAAAAGCAGAAGGTAGGGAGCCGCCAGGCTCTGCACTGCCTGCCTTTGATTTTAGGGAAAGGTTTCCAACCAGCCAAATGCACAGATTGTCAGACTTAGACGCCACGGTTAAGCACCTGTGTGTCCCTCAGGGGTGTTCACCGGCAGGTACCTGAAACCCTGGGAGCACACAGGCCACCCTGCCGAAGGGAGGCTGGAGAGGAGCCTTGGCTGCCTGGCTTCGTGCCCGAGGAGGCAGGAGAGGGAGTGTGGCAATGACCGGGCACAGCTCCTCCACACTCACACCCCCCAGGGCTATGCCTGTACCTCCTGCAGCCCACATCACTCAGCCTCGGCTTTCTCTTTGTCGTAGGTGTGCACATGTGAGTTTGACAGCAAAGCCGTTTACTAACACGTTACCACAGAGGCAGCGCACTCTCAGGAAATAATCTCCAGGAACAATCCTTTTTTAGAGACAGGGTCTCGCTCTGACACCCAGGCTGGAGTGCAGTGTTGTGATCTAGGTTCACTGCAACTTCCATCTCCCAGGTTCAAGCGATTCTCCCACTTCAGCCTCCTAAAGGGCTAGGACTAGCAATACGCATCACCACACTCGGGAAATTTTTCTGTTTTGTAGAGGCAGCGTCTTGCTGTGTTGCCCAGTCTGGTCTTGAGCTCCTGGGCTCAAGCAATCCACCTGCCTCAGCCGCCCAAAGTGCTGGGATTACCATGTCCAGACAGAACAATTCTTAAGTTGTGTTATATTTTTTCTTTTTTCAACTGATTATTTTAGGTGAACCTTTCAGACATTTTCTCAAGTAGTACTTTGCTGTTTAAAATAAAATAATTGGGAGAACCGACTGCAACATGGGAGGCTTTACAAAGACTTTGTACAAAGTAATCGTCTCCTTTCTGATGGATGATTTTAAGGAGAAAAACTCTGCAATGCTGGATTGAGATACGTGTGTTACCAAAGTGACTATAGTCTCCGGTTAACTTAGCAAATTTCTCACACCCATAAAGAGACCTGTGGCACCATTGGCACCAAAAAATACTATTTTCAAAAAAAGTATGATTGTTACAGTTAAGTTTATAAAATGCAGGCTTTATTATATAAAATGACCTTGGTTTAATCATTCTCCTTTTCCCGGTAGCCCGAAAACCACGCTATAAAATTAGACTATGCCAAAATAGTAAGAAAATGTGCTATTTACAGGGAAAAGCATAGTTTCTTTTTTGCAAGTTCATTTCTGGGGAGCACTGGGGCTGTAGGAGCCACTCAGGGCTGCTGCTCACTGCTGTGTCCCTGCAGCCCAGCCTCACCAGGGGCCGGCACCCAAGCCTCAGCGGACGTCCAGGGGAACAGCGGAGAGCGGTCAGAAGGGGACGCCATGGAAATCTGCACTGAGCCTGCGGTGGCCTCCCCTGCACCGGTGGGTGAGAGGCGGACCTACAGTCATAGGTCAGTGCTGGACCTCTTTCTGCAGCACGTTCGTTCTAAATGCGTGCCAGTGCTGAGCACTCTGGGTTGCCTCCTGGGCTGCTGTTTTTCTCATACTGAATTCAAAAAGATAGCGCTGGGTAAGAAAATCTGCTTCTGCCAGAGGTGAAAGTCCCAAGATTTCCATTCCTGTGAATAACTCCGTTTCTCTTGCATACTGTTTCTGAGCCACTGAAGCACAGGAGTGCCAAGCCCCACCCTCTTTTCCTCGTCGTCTGAGTGGGATGGCAAGATTTCACCTGCAGTTGCTTCAGTTACAACCCAGCATCTGTCTTTCTAGCATTAACTGTACTTTTATTGGGTTAAAGTTGATTGCAAATTAATTTGGGGAAAATGTTGAACAATTGGGGAAAAAAAATCACCAAACAATCGAAACAGATGGAAGATGAAGCTGGTGTTCCCTGCACCCCCGGACTTTGGCCTTTGAATGAACCGGGGGTGGGGGCTGTAGGGGTTTCCATCAGAGGGTTGTCGGGTACCTGGACCGCTCTCAGCCCCAAGGGCTTGGCAGGAGCCACCGTAATCGTTCTCAAAAACCACACTATAAAAGTGTGGAGTCCTTCCCGGCCGGTGGGCACAGGTGGCCGGCAGGATATCCCACAGGAAGTAGGTCTGAGAGCGGCTGTGGAAAGGGAGCTGCCCCAGGACCCAGGAGGGCCGGCCGGTGGCGCATTCTGCCTGTTCGTAGAGCGAAAGAATGAGAAGGGCAGGGCCCAGCCCAGCAGGGTCTAGTGGGCGGAGACGACAGATCACAGGAAAGAAAATCACAGGACACAGAGATAAGAAGAACTCAGCTGGGCCCAGGGAACTGCGACTGCCAAGGTGCGGAAGTGACCCCAAATGCCTGGGCATGCTGATATTTATTGTTTACAAGGCGGGGAGCAGGGTCAGGAGAGTGACCCATCTGACGTGATGGATAGAGTCAAACAAATCACGTGCTTACAGTACAGGGGCCCCTCCCTTTCAGGTAGCCGCCGCAAGGGAGAGAGGCACATCTTTCTACAGACTCATCAGAAAGATCAAAGGCTTCCCCTGCTCTTACTTCTCACAACTTCTAAGAACTTAAACAGAGAGCCAGGTGGGAAAGTGGAACCTGAAAGTGGATGAGGGTGGTGACCATCGGAGCACAGCATCGCAGAGAGGCATTTAAGCCCCTGGATGTCTGTGGGCCAACCTGGCTAAAGTCGGGCCTTCCTCAAGAGCCAGGCAGAGCAGTGTTCTCTGAATTCCCCCAGTGAAAGGGAAATTCCCCTTCACGGCCTGCTAAGTAACGGGCACCTTCCCAGGGGCCGGCATGACCTCAGGGCCTGCCTGCTGAGTAGCGGGCGCCTCCCCGGGCACTGGCATTACCTCAGGGCCTGCCTGCCGAGTAGCGGGCGCCT